>NC_044066.1:14938477-14982247 GCF_902167405.1 Gadus morhua | reverse complement strand
TCTGAGTCGAAGCCCTCCATCACCGGGAGATGTTTTATCTAAACTCCAGAGGAAGCTCCGATGGGTTTGAGTTCCTTCAAACGCAATCCCCCCCCCCCTTACGAAACCATCATCATAGCTTACATATGCAATCACTGAAAATATATATTTTTTACCAGCTTTAAAAGGCTAAATTAGAACTTGGAAGTGCAGAAAGTGCAGAAAGAATTCTTAGTGACTAGATAAATTACTGAAGTGTGCTTTGGGCCTGGCTAGTCTTTTAATTGGCTGCTCCCATTAAAAGCTTAAAGATGGAAAACTGCAATTTGTGCTAGAAATTGGTGTAGGAGTCAAAAGTTCCTCAAAGGTAGCCGAGTGCCATGGTGGTGTGGCATAGATAGAGATATACAGCTGGGTTGAAGGGCCCGTATGTGACCAGCAGGCATGGGGGTGATAAGTCATTACAAGCCGGCACAGCGTCTGTGCAGTCATCCCTTGCCTTATGCATGACCGTGCGAGAGTGTGAATCCTTGGAACAAAGCCGTTTTAATAAATCTTTTCGCCACCAGCCACATTATACAATGCCAATTCATTTCTAGGAGGTCGGGTTAATATCTTAGTGGCTAGTTCCTCTTTATATTATGTATTTCCTGAGTTTCAGGTGGACAATTGCAGTTCATGCAAAAGTTATTAAGTATTGCATATTAATGAGCGTTGGGCATAGACTAGTGCAAGGTCTGGCCTCTGTGGGCGAAAGATGGAGTTGGTCCAAGGGTGAAATCCCATTAGTTCCCGTTAACACAGACCGCCATCACCATCAGCGGTCCTCCTCCTCTTATCCCACCCCAGAAGTCCAGGCAGTCATGGACGCCCCTGGTTACGTCTCAAAACACATCCACCTGTGAAGTCAGAGGAGGAAGAGGTGTTGTAGTGATGTCACCATGGGGGTCGATTCGGAAAGAGAAAAAGAAAGATCTTTTAACGAGCGATTAACATCCTACGGTCGCCCCTCCATGTCTTTGTTAACGATCAACAAAGTAAAGTCAGGAGAAGAGACTGAAGCCAGTGTGCGGCGTGAGGTCTTGAGTAGGGCTGTGCGATTGATGCGATTTGTCTGTCTAGACATTTTATATTTGAACATTTTGTGTATTTTTTCAAGGCAAAATTTTTACGTTCTCAGTTACTAATGTTTTTTTTTGGACAGTAATGCTGAATAATTGCGTCATGTTTTTAAACTCAATAAAAATCGTTTGACTAATCGGGACTTAATATTGACCAAAAGAATCGGGATTACGATTTTTTTCCATAATCAAGCAGCCCTATTCTTGAGTCAGGGATTGGTTTCCAGAGACGGGTGGGGGCAGGAGGGGAAAGCACATCGCCGAGGTAAGGACAGCCACTCTGCTGCACACAAAGAGCGCACTCACATCCTAACGACTCCGAAGGCCAACCGACGGAGGACACACACTCGAAAGAGGAATGTCAAATCAAAAATCGAGGAAGAGGAAGGTAGGGGAAAGGAACAAAAGTGCGGCTGCAGTCATCGACGGTAACCAGGGGCTGCATCCAGCAGACGTAGGCAGTGATTGAGAGGTAGGTGGTGTTGAGGCAAACCTCAGATGTATGGGAGACTTTGTTCTGTACATGTGGCAGTAGATACAAACCGAAATAACAGAGCATGTCCCTGGTGCCTTGAGAGCTCTAGTGGGCATGAAACACCAATGAAGGGAATCTCAGGTGTACTTTAACTCTGACTACATATCGGTTTTAATCCTCTCTGTGTGATAATTATTCTGGCAATTTCCCCTCAGAGCTGAATAAAGCGTAGTCTTTTGAGAATTTAGCTGGCTTATATTCAGAGCAACGTACAGGGAATAAAGATACATGTGTTTCCGAATGTTTCTGTGGGCACACGTGCATACATGTTTGTTGTTTAATACGCAACACTACGCAACACTAAGGTCTCGGTTTCTTCTAACGAGACACATGAAGATCAAACGTATCAGAGAGCCGTATAGCGGTGGCGGCAGACCAAATCAAGTTTTAATAACACATAACATCGATCTGCTAAGTAGCCACGGCGCGCTGATTCGCTCTGCTAGTGCGCAGCGGCGGCTAACGAGCCGCTAGCCGAGAGCTCAGCTCCTCCTTCTCCTCCTCCTCCTCTCGCCTCTCCTCCTGGTAACATTACCCTCGGAGAGATCAGCTGAGGAGACGTACATTCATCCACATTACTCTCACAAGAGCCGGAGCCGGCGCTGCTAATGATGCTCTTAATGCAGCTTAATGGTGCAGCACCTCAAACAAGCTAGCCCCTGGTAACGTTTCATTATTGCGGAAAAACTAAAGTAAATATTAGATTAGGACGAATCGAGACTTGTTTCTGGTTTTGTGTTCGGTAATGGAGACTGTTCTATCAATTAAAACATTGCGCGCTCTGAGTCCCGGACATATATGGACACTTGAGTGGAGCTCAATGTAAACAGAGGGGGTTTAAAGCGAAGCTAATGTTGCTAAGGCCTCGTAAAGCAATTAATAGGTATTCGCTTTTACCCACAGACAGTGGTGTCTCGTCAGGTAGGTAAGGATACGCCTTGCATTAGCAAATTCAAGTTAATGTCAGCCAATAGCAGCTAATGTCAGCTCATGTTGGTGAATTAGATATAATGTAAGCTAATGTCAACAATTAAAATCGAATAAAGTCAGTTAACATTTGCTAATGGAGCGATGCTAAAGTTTGCAACTGCTTGAAAAAAATGAAACCAAAGTTAATGTAATGGCAGACTCTGTAATATTTTGACATTTAAAAAATAATTACCAAAAGGATTACACCAACCGATCTTGGAGCCATGAAGCGGCGAAGTCACGCCCCTTCTGGTAGAGCCCATGGGACCTATGAGATTGAAAAATATGAATGGGTTTCAATGGAGAGAAAGTAATTATTTTCTGGTCCCAGTCTTTATATGCCCTGGATTGCACATATGTTGTTTGTGGATTTAAATGATAATTTTTCATGTCAAGAGTTGGACCGTTTATTGTGCAATTGTTCAGTTAAGGCTGTAGAGAGAACACAATGAGAAAAACTACACTTCTCGTATGTGATGTCACACTCCCTTCGACTGGCGTGGACAAGACCGACAATCTCCCCATCGGCATTACTGAAACTCTCCACAAGCACCGATTTATAATGGTTTTCACCTCTTTCGATGCTTTTATCCTCCCCTTGGAAAAAAGCGGTGAAGTGGAGCAGAGAGATCGCCATGCCTGTACCGGAGTTCCAAGTGCGGCTGGTGACGTTTATCATTCGCGTCGAGAGCAGCGAAGAGCTGTAGTTCACAAAGTGGCCTCACACGAATCCTTCATCCAAAAACAACATATGTGAAATCCAGGGCATATACAGACTGGGACCAGAAAATAATTACTTTCTCTCCATTGAAACCCATTCATATTTTCCGGTCCCATGGGCACTACCAGAAGGGGCGTGACTTCACCACTCAATACTGCCCTGTTCTGGCTCTGGTGTACGACCTGAGATTAGCCCCGCCCCCTTTTGACAGGCCTAAGGAAAAATAAGCTCTGCGACAGATAGACAGACAGACACACAGACACAGGGACATTGATAACACTGGATCGCAGTGCTCCTACAGACAGACAGACAGACAGACAGACAGACAGACAGACACAGGGACATGGATAACACTGGATCATAGCTCTCGGCAGCGACAGAGAGACAAAAAGACAGACAGAAAGACAGACAGACTGACAGAACACTGGATTGCAGGGCTCAGCCGCCAACTGCCGCTCCAGCAGCGAAGCCAAGGCGCCGTGCAAAGGGTTGCGTAACAGCGAGGGACTCAGAACAAGAGTTTCCTCGGCAGCAGCCACTCTGAAACAACGTGAGGACCGGATCCTGATGCCATGTGACGTTTCTCCTTCTGGAGGAAGAATGCTCTGACTTGTTATTTCTGCAACCGTAGCTGCTAAACTACAGATTTGGAGTTCTGAACATTAAAGTTATGTTCTGCTGGCCGGGGGCCTTTGGGGGCCCCTGTATCGAGTTGTCACTAAGTAGGTTTTTCTACACAACAAAAATAGAGCTCTCACTGTTGGAAGCCTTCTTCGGCTCTTCGACCGAAGGTCAGGACTTATTAACACCCGGCAGTCGTTTGCCAAGCGCGGTTGCCGTGGCGATGGCCCCAGTGTTGCCGCGGTGAACTCTGTTTGAAGTCGGCATGCCGTGATTCTTTTTTCTGCCGTTAAGAGGCTGAAACCGAGAGAGAGACACACACAGACAGAGAGTGAGAGTGAGAGTGAGAGTGGAGAGAGAGAGAGAGAGAGAGAGAGAGAGAGAGAGAGAGAGAGAGAGAGAGAGAGAGAGAGAGAGAGAGAGAGAGAGAGAGAGAGAGAGAGAAAGAGAGAGAGAGAGAGAGAGAGAGAGAGAGAATAAATACATGGCCCAACACAGCACGGTAGAGGCGAAGAGATAACGATTGATTTCAGCATCCTCAGACAAACACACACACACACAAACACGCACATACACTCGCACAGAAACACAAACAATACATACAAACATAGACATTCAAACACAGACATGCACACAAAACACACAAACATACAAAGGCCATCCATACTCTTTGTTTCAACCAATAACAACGATGCATTCTTGGCCCAGATTTACCTGCTTGTGTGAGTCTGTCGGCATGGCAACCACAGTGGTTCCTCTCTAGCCTCCTTCTCTGTCTCTCCATCTGTCTTTTCGCTCTTCTTTTTGGTCTCAATTCATTTATTTCTTTGCAACACCCTCCCCCGCACACACACACACACACACACACACACACCTCAACACCAACACACACACACCTCAACACCAACACACAGACACACACACCTACTGTCAGTCCCTCATGCTAAAGCTAAACAAAAAAAAATGATGGTGACCGAGAAACGAAATCTCATCTCCCCCATAGCCCGGTCTCTGACCTCACACTAACACCACTCCCCATCTCAGCCCTCACGCCTCTGTACTTGGACTCTGGGAGGCTGTTCAGGTCCTGGGGCTGCAAACCAGGCCGTTTCTTTACTATTTTACTACTTATTCATGGAGCAGAGGCTTTGAAGTAGACTACCATTGGATTAAGATGAACATTAAGGAGCATGTAGGGGTTAGGGCATTTGACACAATGCTGCCTGCAGTCAGAGCATTGGGGAACCGAACTCAGAACGTTTAAATTAGCGTTGTGGAAGAAAGATGGATGTGAGACACAGGAAAGAAGAGGTTAGTGAATCCGTAGAGGAGACCTTGTTTTCAGACCAGCCCCAGGTGAGGTATCGAATTAAGACAAATGTTTCATTTTCTGCCCTGAACAAATTATTAAGGAGGCAAAAAACCAATGTAGCTGAAGATTCCCGATCATTATGCCCAGTTACTAAACTGTAACCATTGCTAAATCGCTGTGCTGTGTGTAATGCATGGGCTGCATTGGAGGATAACTCACAAAGACTCAATATTAAAATACATCACCAAAAAGTTTTGTCTCCAAACGTGGGCGGAGACGATGGGTGAAAGATGGCTGAGATGAAGTTCAGAAACACACTGCCACCAGAGACTCTGGGAGAGCAGCTGTCAACAGAGGCTAACTGAGGCTGCACTGTGGCGCACTGGTTCTCAAACTGTGTCTACTAACTGGTGTACCCCTTCTAAGATATCTTTTAAGCTGAGTACCCAACTTCTCAAATGGATTCTTCCTGAAACTGACGACATTTTGTTTTTTTTGGATACGCTTTATTTTTTCTCCTCGTTTTCAGATTTACCTTTTAACCACTTTCTTGATTTTCTATTGTCCAGCTTCCAGCATTTAAACTTGTTCAGGGTTAAATCAAAATGCTTGCTTTTTTTCAAACCCCCATGCAAAAAAAACAACTGCTGTAACTAACGCGCTACACCAACACTCACATGCTAATGCGCTAGGTTCTAACTCATAGTTTGTACAATGACAATAAAGATTATTCTATTCTATTCTAGTGAGTCTGCGGTAACTAATGGTGGTCGGTGTGGCGGTGCAGAAACAGCTGTTGTTCTGTTAGCCCTGCTGTGAGCCAGCGAGGCGGACAGGGAACGCTACGTTGATATGAACCCACTGGATGCTAGCAGCCTGAACACAAAGCGCTGTCCGTGGGTACTGAGAAACCAGGCCTGAAATGTCTAAATAGACCTCTCTCCACCCCTCCTGCAGCCATTATTATCCCTCATCTATTATGTTGTTTTTATGGCCTGCACCCTGTCCTGTCCTCTCCTCTCTCTCCCTCTCCCTCTCCTCATCTAACCTGTCAATTTATAGCCCTGCCCCTTCACTCCACCTAATTCCTCCTCATCTCCTTCTCCCCCCCTCTCCCCCCCCCCCCCCCCCCCCCCCCCCCTCCCCCTCCTTTACTGGACGATGGCAGGCCTCTCAAAGGGTGGAAGAACCCCATCCACCCCCCCCCCCCCCTCTCCACCTCCATCCTTCTAATTCTCCCCTCCCTCCTCATCTCCTCCCTCCTAACTCCTCCCTCGCTCATGGATCCCCAAATCCTCCCCTCCCTCCCTCCCATTCCCTCCCTCGTGTCCCCCCCCCCCACCCCACCAGTCCTACCCCCCTCCCCCTCCCTTCGCCCACTCCCTCCCCTCCTAACCCGACGCACCCCTCCCCTCAGCTCTATCCCCCCCCCCCTCCTCCCTCCTCCTCCTCCTCTCCTCTACAGTTTACCTCCTCCTCCCAGGGAGTATTCGCCAGGCATGCATACCTGAGTGCCTCTCCCCCCCAAGGGGGTCCCCAGCAGGGGGGGCCCCATGGCGGAGACCCCCTGACAACACCCAGCATGTTTAGACAAGCAGCGACGGCGCTAGCAAAACGTAGCGCGTTAGCGAAGGAAGTGGAAGCCCGCCCGCTGAGAGAGAGAGAGAGAGAGAGAGAGAGAGAGAGAGAGAGAGAGAGAGAGAGAGAGACAGAGACAGAGACAGAGAGAGAGAGAGAGAGAGAGAGAGAGAGAGAGAGAGAGAGATGGGGCGAGAGAGATGGGGCGAGAGAGAGAGAGAGAGAGAGAGAGAGAGAGAGAGAGAGAGAGAGAGAGAGAGAGAGAGAGAGAGAGAATACATCACAGTTTCTGCAGCTGGACTCACAGTGAGACTGAGCTCAGCCTGACACCTGAGATCCAGTGCAGTTAACATTCTAAATTGTTCACGGGCCATTGGGTTGGGTCCTGAAAAGATGAACTTTAGATCATTTGGTGACTGAGGAGAAATTTAAATAAGATACCCCTCCCCTTCAATCATCTTCTCTTTTGATTAAAGTCGTCTCTGTTAAGCCATTGAAAAATAAATGTACATACTGTATAGATATTAAAGTAAGAAATCACACATTTTACATTCTGAATCGGAAAAGCGAAATCTCACAGTCACTAAGTCATTACCATTCAGAGCACTGCTATGCCAGGCTAGGCTAGGCTAAGCTAGGCTAAGCTAGGCTAAGCTAGGGTAAGCTAGGCTAAACTAGGGGAGGCTAAGCTGTACAGGAAGGCCGCGGTCTCTAGGGCTCTGGTCTCTCTCTCTCTGTAAGCAGCATCTCGTCGCCACGCCCAGACCACCACCCCCTGACGCTCCCCCCGGGGGCCCAGATGAGAGGCTGCCTGCCTGGGCAGGGGTGGAGGGAGGACTGCTAACGTCCCCCAAACAGCCAGCAGCACCAGCTGCATGTCCAGATCAGGACATCACATAATGACTACACTACAACAGGCGATGAGGACTGGGTTCATGTCGGGTTAGTAGACACGGTTGTCCAGACCACGGTCATGACCTCTGACCTCCAGGTCATCTTCAGGAGGTAGTGGTTGGAGCAGGTTCTCCCTGGACGCCTGCAGCCAGACTCACAGACTCACAGACAGACTCACAGACCGACAGACCGACAGACCGACAGACCGACAGACCGACAGACCGACAGACAGATAGACAGATAGATAGACAGAAAGGTAGACAGACAGAGAGCCAGCCAGACAGACAGACAGACAGGCTGGACGCAGAGAGCTCCTGCCAGGAGCGCACGGTTGGCACGATGACAAGTGATCACGGAGGCAGACGCTGGATTTCCCATTTGAGGATTCCACTTAACACATGTCATATTAGAGAGAGAGAGAGAGAGAGAGAGAGAGAGAGAGAGAGAGAGAGAGAGATGAGAGGAGAGGTAGAGAGAGAGAGAGAGAGAGAGAGAGAGAGAGAGAGGTAGAGAGAGAGAGAGAGAGAGAGAGAGAGAGAGAGAGAGAGAGAGAGAGAGAGAGAGAGAGAGAGAGAGACAGACAGACAGACAGACAGACAGACAGACAGACAGACAGACAGACAGACAGACAGACAGACAGACAGACAGACAGACAGACAGACAGACAGAGGGGGAGGGAGAGAGAGAGAGAGAGAGAGAGTGGAGAGAGAGAGAGAGCAGAGGATGAGGGGCGAGAGAGAGAGAGAGAGAGAGAGAGAGAGAGAGAGAGAGAGAGAGAGAGAGAGAGAGAGAGAGAGAGAGAGAGTGTGTGAATACCCAGGTTCCTCAATCGTTGGCAGGGTCATGAGATTAAGACGAGCTCCCTGTGTGATCTGAGAGGTGGTGAGGTCACAGCCGCAGAGAGGAGATGAATCTCTCCACTAAGCTCTTGAGATGTGACTTCATGCCCCCCCACCCCCACCCCCCTTCCCGATGGCTGTAAATTGAATCCATGGCACGCTGTGACCGCATTAGGAACGCCGCTGCGGGAACGCGGCAGGAACACCGTGCCTCGTGAAGACTTCTTGGAAAACATTAGCGGCCGGAGCTCCAGACGCCGGAGGAGTGGAGCTGACAGGAAGCGGTTTCATTAGACCTCGTCACTCGGACGCGGGCAAACAAGCGGCCCGAGGGTAGGAACCAGGACGGACCTCCTCAGCCCAGAACATGACTCACCGACACAAGACGCTTGCAAGCCTGCTGTGTGCTACGTTCGGAATCGAATTGCTCAACACCCTGGTTCGCGCTATGCGTGATTGTATTCATGGAAACACTTTGCTCGAGTTTAAAATAATTGAACTTTTCTGGGAATTTCGCCTGATGCTTGGTCGTGACAGCCGATCAGCGTTCACTACGTGAAGTCCGGAGCGAACCGCACGCAGCATGGAGGAGAAAGTGATTGCTGTCGTTTTTCGGACTCCTGGAGCTCTATAATATCTATATACTATAATATGATTTCTATATTATATCCAACTTGTGGACCCCCTGAAGATGACCGTAGCGTGTTCAGCGAACGGGGGTCCTTTTAATAAACAAATAACAAAATGGTGGGATAAAATCCACTACATTTCTCCGTTTGAAACTTAATCACGCATACAGTACAGCACTGGACACTTAACTGATAGTGTAGACTTTTAATAAGGTAGAGTATGCTGTTAATAATATCTAGCAGACGGTGAAGGTAACAGACTCCTCTGGGGATGCCTTCCGTTGTACCGCATGAAGTCAGCGGTTCTGATTGATTGCTAGTTAAAGTCTCAGCAGCCACTTTCTTTTGGCACATTAATAAAATGCAGTCATCTTAACACGTTAAATAGCACCATGTTAAAAAGATATGCTTCTCTCGCCTAACTCTGACTCACTCTTTCCCAGGGTTTGATTAGCCAAAATTGACAGATGGAGCTAAGAATAGCGATGCGCTTGGCTTCACCAAACAAAACCAGGCAGATCATTATTAGAGGCAGAACAGATTTTGGCGGGTCAATCATAGCCGCCGCGGCTAGCTCAGCACGCGCACTGAAGTGATAACTTCACAGAAGCCAAACCTGTGGATTTGTTCGTTTATTAGCAGTATTGGAGAAAAACATCAAGCCAGGGCCGTTTATTTATGTGCACTCAAATAGAGCAAATTAGAGCATAATGGATGGCCCGCCTACTTTCCAATTTCTGCAAGAGGAGGTGAGTTGAACAACATCATGGCTGCTCCACATCTCAACGTAGAAAATGTCAACAATCAAACAAGGGCCTTCGAAAATCGGCAAAGACTTAAAGAATATTTTTTGATCCGTCAAATGACAAATTCATATTAATATATATATATATATATATATATATATATATCTATATATATATATATATATATAGATAGATAGATATTAATAACGACTCCTGTCCTGGGCCTTCAGCTGCAACCCCAAATGACCCCAGTGATATTGATAATGAACAATCTTTTCTTAAAATACATACTTGTTTTTCCGATAAAAACCTTATTAGGATGGCATCACTTCCTGGCTTGTGTGTCCAAACAGACATCAAGTTCACATTATACATTTAGATGATATTAATATTGACATAGATGTCTGTTAGTCTCCCCTCATACAACATTCTCAATACGTGTGTGTGTGTGTGTGTGTGTGTGTGGTGTGGGTGTGGGTGTGGGTGTGGTGTGTGTGTGTGTGTGTGTGTGTGTGTGTGTGTGTGTGTGTGTGTTATTTGTCATTTGTTTAATTGTTTATATTTGTGTATTTCTGTGTGTATCCATGGGTTTCTCTGTGTGTGTACATCTGTATATACAAATTTGTGAGTGTGTTATAATAATAATAACAATTCATTGAATTTATATAGTTTTTTTTTTTCTGGAAACTCAAAGCATGTTTATCCAATCGTTTATTTTAGTGCATAGGTGTGTGTTCAATTAAAGGTTTCTCCATTTACGTAACTGTGCCAGATGTGACTGACAGGAGTTTCCATGACAACCAGGTAAGAGTCATCGCTAAGCAACAGATGTCTGGCTCAAAGCGGTGCGGATGAGGAAACAGTGGAGAGACTAAACCTTCTCATCTCATTCCTGGTTTCACCCAAGTCCCAGTGATAAAACAACGGAAAATAAACTTATAACAAATAAAAAAAAATACACATAAAATCTTTTTAAATAGGACAGAAAAAACGAGAGAGACAAAACACAGACAGCAGAGTGTGGGCCTGGATTTTGAGTTTCGTGGCTGTGTTTAAAGGAAATACTTTCCCTCGGTCCCTTAGCATGGTAATAGATGGGCCCTTTTCCTCGATCCCTTAGCATGGTAATAGATGGGCCCTTTTCCCCGGTCCCTTAGTGTGGTAATAGATGGGCCCTTTACCCCGGTCCCTTAGTGTGGTAATAGACGGGCCCTTTTCCCCGGTCCCTTAGTGTGGTAATAGATGGGCCCTTTACCCCGGTCCCTTAGTGTGGTAATAGACGGGCCCTTTTCCCCGGTCCCTTAGTGTGGTAAAAAGCTGACTGGTTCCGACTTGACCCGGAACGACCGTGATCGCTAACAGGGAAGCTACAAGGAAAGCTATCAACGCTCACTTCACAACCGGACGCTAACTCAACAGAAAAAAGCTTTAAAAGGAAAGAATGCTTTGATGTTTCAGCCAAAGCTATCAACACAACCTCCCCTTTAAAATAAATAAATAAAAACATGAATAAAAACAGAGCCCGGCTTTAATTCGTAATTCGAGTAACGCAGGTCATTAGCGGAGAGATGCGACGAGCACGTTTAAATTAGCACTGCTCGCGGAGAGCTAACAAGGTCGGGCACGTGTCTGTCGAACGCAGCGTGCGAGGCTCGTGCAGCGCTGCGCTAATTGTCTGCGTGCGGCAGAAACCTGTGAAGAGCCGACGTCTGTCTGGAGACGGAATGAGGGCCCTCAAGGGCCACGGCCCCCCGCTGGGAGAAGGGGGGAAACAAAGTGTTTTTTAAACAGGAGAGTAGAGAGTAGAGAGTAGAGAGGGAGAGAGAGAGGGGAGGGAGGGGGGAGAGGAGAGGGAGAGAGAGATAGAGAGAGGGAAGGGGAGAGAGGGAGGGGGAGAGAGAGAGGGAGAGAGGGAAGGGGAGAGAGGGAGGGGGAGAGAGAGAGGGAGAGAGGGAAGGGGAGAGAGGGAGGGGGAGAGAGAGGGGAGAGGAGAGAGGGAGAGGGAGAGAGAGAGACGGAGAGAGAGAGAGGGAGGGGAGGGAGAGAGCGAAGGGGAGAGAGGGAGGGGGAGAGGGGGGAGAGAGAGAGGGAGAGAGGGAAGGGGAGAGAGGGAGGGGGAGAGAGAGAGGGAGAGAGAGATAGAAGGAGGGGGAGAGAGAGGGAGGGGGAGAAAGAGAGAGGGAGGGGGAGAGAGGGGGAGAGAGAGAGGGAGAGAGGGAAGGGGAGAGGGGGAGGGAGAGAGAGAGGGGAGGGGGAGAGAGAGAGAGGGAGGGGGAGAGAGAGAGAGGGAGGGAGAGAGAGAGAGGGAGGGAGGGGGAGAGGGAGAGAGGGAGGGAGATACAGAGTTATGCAGGGTGAGAGCCAGACAGACAGAGAGAGAGAGTGTGAAGCCAAATAGGAGTAGAATGAGATGATGAAAATATGGGGATTTAATATGCGATCAAATCTAGCACACTGGCCTTTGAAATGTGTGCTAGCAACGAGCGGGTTTAGACGAACCTCTTGGGATCAACGGTCAAAATAACATCAGATATTCAATATTATGACATGAGATTTTATATTATGTGTTATGTATATTTCTGCCTAGACAGAAGCAATCAGGACAAAGCAGGATCTGTCTATTGTACAGGTGCAACAACAGAACACATGGAATAGTTACCCAACACGTTAAAGGAATAGTTAGGTAGGAATAGTTATAGTAAAACTTTTAAAAGCTATTAAACATGTTTAGAGAGGGGGGACTGTCTGGCGTGTTAAAGTTAAAGTTAAAAGTCTGTTTATTATCTGGATCAATAGTTTGAAGTTATTAGCTTGACCTCGGGGTGTTTTTGAAGTTTTAAAAACACTACTGTGAACGCTAGTCGCTCAAATTTTTATATCCGGCTTTGTCGGATATAAACCTAAGTGTTTTTTTTATTGTTTTCTTTTTAATTGTGTTTTGTTTCTATTCCTGCAACATCTCTACAAAATCCTGCAATCCGTCTATACTTTGTAGCTCATTGTTATTTTAAAATACAGTATATATTTTTTGCATTGTTATTACCCCCCTGTAGTTTGTGTGACATTATTATTTCCAATTCAAATAATATAATTACTATAATGAAGTAAATATAGAGAAATAAAAAACAAAAGAAATCACTGAAATATAAGATGAATACTGAAATAAATCCTTGACCGCCACCAGAAACATCTTCTGAACAAACTCAAAGCTTAACGTTGTATTCGAGTCTCGCTCCACTCTGGAGTTGGACGTAACAGAGAGCTGACCACCATGAGTTCTATCAGCTCACTTAGGCCCAGTTTACACGAGGACGCTTGCGGGTAAAAACGACAAAATATTTTATCGGAATTGCCTTTCGTTTAGACGGTGACGGCGTTTTTGGGGCATGAAAACGCATAAATCTGAAACCACCCTCCAGAGTGGAAAAGTTGAAAACGCTCCGCCGTAGCGTTTCCGTCTACACTGCCAAGACGCAAAACACTGCTCAGATCTGCTCACGTTGCGTACGCATTTACGTCACATACATGTGCCAGTACAAGGAAACAAACTGCTCTGGCAGCTCTAACAAGCATACAGGAGTCTTTCCACGAAATGTACAGGATATGTACCGATAGTATTACTGAACAGAGAAGGATCTTTTTGGTTTTTGCGGCACGGATAAGAGAAGAAGGAAGATCCTACGCATGCGCTCAGACATGGCGGTGTTGTGTGATAGTGTATCACAGCACCACCTAGCCGCCTGGCATGCATACCCACTCGAATTCCACACACTTTTGGGTCACCGTATCCCACGCAGATTTCCTCCCGAAAACGCTTGTCGAAACGCGGAATAAAAAGTGAAGACGCGACGCCACTTTTGCGTCTTCTGTTCAGACCGTCATCGTGTAAACGTAGCCTTAGGATCAATATTACTTACAGACGTGGGATTGGCTGAGACTCCGCGCCAAGAGGAACCATGGATCCACTGTTCAGAAGTAAATTCAGTCTTCTGATTGGACCGGCTCGTACCTGCTGGGTGTTGATGCAGGGGTCATCAGGGGTCACCAGGGGTCATCAGGGGTCAGCTAAGGTCACAGATCCCTCAGAAGGGCTTTCTGGGGCTGTCCCCGTCCCAGGGTAACCATGGGACTTTAAATAGCATCCCTGAAACAAGGACACACACACACACACACACACACACACACACACACACACACACACACAGCAGGAGTCTTCACAACTGGGTTAATGTGTTCTCCGCCACGGTGACCAACTGGACAAACGAAATCCCATAATATGCAAATCAAGGTTTTTGGAACGACCACGACCCATGGTAGAAATAAATCTATCTGGTCTATCAAATTATCCTATCATTCGATCCATCTATCGTTCTAAAATGTCTATGTCTAATGTTCTTTTTATTTATATGAATCAATTTATCTGTATCTGTGTATCTATCCTGTTTCAAACTACAGTACAATTATTAATTTAAAAAACTGAAAAGAAGTCACTGCTGAGAGAGAGAGAGAGAGAGAGAGAGAGAGAGAGAGAGAGAGAGAGAGAGAGAGAGAGAGAGAGAGAGAGAGAGAGAGAGAGAGAGAGAGAGGGATGGAGGGAAGCCTGGAGGAGAGAGAGGAGGGAGGAGGGGAGGAGGAGAGAGAGGAGGGAGGAGGGGAGGAGGAGAGAGAGGAGGGAGGGGGGGAGGAGGAGAGAGAGGAGGGAGGAGGGGAGGAGGAGAGAGAGGAGGGAGGGGGGGAGGAGGAGGGCTGGAGGATATATCCACAGCAGACAGAACAGAGAGATGGAGGCCAAACCTGTGAACTCTAAATACACTGGAAGTTTAACTTGCAGGGTATACGTGTGTGTGTGTGTGTGTGTGTGTGTGTGTGTGTGTGTGTGTGTGTGTGCGTGTGTGTGTCGGTGTGTGTCGGTGTCTGTACGCTGCATGCGTGTGTGTGCCTGCGTGCTTCCTTGCCTGTGTGTGTATGTACGGTGCGTGTATTTGTGTGTGTGTGTGTGTCGCTGTGTGTGTGTGTGTGTGTACGGTGCGCGAGTGTGTATGTGTGTGCGTGTGTGTGGCCTGCCTATTTTCTCCAACTCATTTCTTTAAAGCAATGAAACTCTGTCTGTCCAGACGATGGCTCCACCGCAGGGAAGACCCCGGCTGACCCCAGCTGACCCCAGCGCCCAAACCCGCCGCCTTGATGACCGACCTCTGACCTCTGTCTGACTCACCCGCCATCTTGGACCGGAGGCGTCGGACGAATACTGCTGCTGGCGGTAAAAAAAACAATATTAATATCCTCCCACTGAACCAGATCCCCATCATTAAGTAATAATACAAAATACAGTACCTAACAGGTACTGTATCTCTAAATGGTTTCTTTTAACTGGTAAAATACACGGTATACACAGCCTCGTCCTTTAGTGTACAGTGTGACAGGTACTGGGGGAGGCATGTGGCTCAGGAGGTAGAGCGGGTTGGCTGGTAACCGGAAGGTTGCTGGTTCGATCCCCGGCTCCTCCTAGCTGAGTGTCGAGGTTTCACAGAGCAAGACGCCTCACCCTCACTGCGTCCGACGAGCGCGGTATAAATGCAGTCCATTTACCATTTACTGTATTTTACGTTAACTGGTCAAATACAGGATATTCACAACATCAACATCTAGTGGAATGTGTAACAGTTACTGTATCTCAGAATGGTTACGTTAACTGGTTAAATACAATGCCAGGAAGGAGCATACTTTATAAATCCCAGAAGTGATGGCACCGCAGAAATTAAAAAAATAATAATAATTAAAAGTCTGCAGTTATAAAATGGAACGTGATTTAAAAAATGGACACTGGACGATTGTCCGGTTATCTGGTCTTAAACTAATTTAAATCGGAGAACGAAATCGATTATCTCAACCGAATAATATTGAATCAAATGTTTTCCTTAACCAGATTAAGCTTGGTTTATTAATGCGCAGATAAACCCACTCTGTGCTTGCGTGTGCATGTGTCTGTGTGCTTGTGTCTGTGTCTTTGTGTGTGTTCTTGCTCGTGTATATTTGTGTGTGTGCGTGTGTGCGTGCGTGCGTGCGTATGTGTGCTTGCATGTGGGTTTGTGCATTAAGAAGGAAACATTCTCCCTTTTGATTAGCCCACACTAGTCAATAAGCAAGCACGGTAGAATCGATGCACACGTATCAGCAATTTGTTCCATTTCCATCTCGTCTCACCTTCATCTCATCTTTGTTTACTTGTTCGTCTGTCTTCCATGATCCTGAAAAAATGTAATCAATCCAATTGTGTCACAGTTAATCAAATAATAGCATAATGCAGAAAGCGTCTCCTATGTCGTATTAAAGGGAGATGCGATGATATTCAGTCGGTTGCAATATGCATCCTCACCACTAGCTCACTGAAACCTACAAAATGAACCTTTAAGATACCTTACAGATTATGATAATAGGCCTAACAGGAATTAATTTAGTGACACAAGTCCCCCAGGTAGAGAGACATTGGTGTCCATTTGAACTCTGCTTTACCAGTGGCCAGCCAGTAGAACAGTGTATCGATTACCATTAACCAGAGCTGTAGAGCGCCACCTATTGCATTGGAGTAAAATGGCATCTTATTATCAGCTGCATGCATAACAGTATGCAGTATGCCCCAGACACGGGCCCTGGGGGACGTGTCTGGCTCCCAAGGGACCCCATGTGGATTTCAAAGAAAGAAGATGGCGTCCTCTCAGTGCTCATCAAAGAACAACGCGGTGAGTCATGTGGCTGTGGTTAAGGCGATGTGATTGGGCGTCAACAAACTCTAGAATTCAGACATTAAATAAGGAGGTGTAGGGTAAATATTGTGATTTAGTGGTTATTAAAACTTTCCCATCATGAAAGTATTGCACACTCAGAGACCACACAAACACACATCAGTAGAGACATATTAGTTTACTTACACACACACACACACACACACACACACACACACACACACACACACACACACACACACACACACACACACACACACACACACACACACACACACACGACACACAAACACGCACACACATGTAGACACACACACAAACACCCACACAGAGCAAAAGGCTAATTTATTTTTTTATTTTTTCGAAACTGAATCAATAGTGTTTACTCTGCTTTGCGGTTCATGTCTCCAATTAAAATATAAAAATACATCCTCCTTCCATCACAGCCCACACACACGCACACGCACACGCACACGCAGCAGGTGAACACGAGGAACTTCTCGACGACAGGAGAGGAGAGTCACGACAATAAGAAAGCAATCGAGCCGCTCTGTTCTCAGCTGTCAATCCGAGACTAAACCTCCGCGACGCGTCGCCTTAACGCTTTGACGGACACTCCGCGCCGACCGCAATCCACCACCGAGCCCCTTGTGAGGAAACCATGGCGACTAGGGAGCCGTCAAATCCACCAATCAGACCCCCCACACTTCACACCCCCATAAACCACAGCGGTTGTTTGGTCTACGGATCAGATCCACACAGAATTGTTCGTTTGTTGGGTTTCTATCGACCAACGGTGTGAACTTAAATTCTCTCTCTCTCTGACACACGACATCCAATAATGTCACAGTTACAAGTGTAACTACCACAATGAACCTAAATCAATCTGATTCCTACAGCTATGTACTACAAATACATAAATTGTACCATTCTATAGATCTATCTATCCTGTCGAGAGAGAGAGAGAGAGAGAGAGAGAGAGAGAGAGAGAGAGAGAGAGAGAGAGAGAGGTTGCCACACAACTTTCCTGTGTTTTAAAGTCTTTCTCCGTCCCACACATACGTATTATTTAAAATGGATTCAGTTCCTAAAGTTTCCGAAGTTAATTTAAAACCTCGTTCTGCCATTTTCTCTGAATTACCGTCGGCTGGAACCGAATTTGCGGTGAAATTTGATAAATTGATTTAGACACAGAACAGAATATTATTACACCCAGGGAATTTTTGGTTTCCTTGCGGGGGCGGGCAATCTGGAGGAAGCAGCCAGTAAGATGATTTAGGAAGAATCAGTCAGTCAACCGATCAAACAGAGGGTCTCGGGACTGCTGGGGGAAAACATTGCGTCGCTCTGCAGAAAGTGGTGGGGGGGGGGGGGGGGGGGGGGGGGCGGGCAGGCCCCCCTATCCCGAACCCTTAACCTGTACCCTTAACCTACCGTCCTACCTCCAAGACGCCATCTCTTCGACCACATTCTGGTCAGGTCCCACAGCCCACTTCTGGGAGGAACCCTGCGAACACGTCCTCCCTGGGACCGGAGGGACAGGAATCACTGGCTCCCACTAAAACCGTGTGTAGCCATTGTGGGTTGAGGTTAGGGTTAGGGTTGCTGAAATAACTCACTAACCGGTTGTGTCTGTCAGGCTGTGGTCCGATACAGTCACCCCCTCGGCTCGGCCGCCCTTCTCAAGCCTCTCTCTCCCAGCTCCAACGTCGGCGAGGGGGTCCCCGTTCTACTCGCTGTAGTGGGAGTGTGGGTTCTGCCCTAGAGATGGCGAGGGGAGGAGGGGGAGGGAGGGTCGAGGAGGAGAGAGGAGGAGGCCGAGGGGGGAGAAGGGAGGGAATGGGGGGAGGAGGAGGGAAGAGGGAGGGAGGGAGAAGGAAGTACGGAAACTGTGTGTGTGCTCTGTATGGCGTGCCTGTGTACTATTTCTTGGTCTTTTTAATTTCCTGTGAAGAGGCTCAGGTGATAGACACACACACACACCATACAGACTAACACACACACACACACACACACACACACACACACACACACATAAAACAAACCAGACACATAAACAGAGGTGCACACAGGTTAGTACATCTATTGCAAAAAGTTTATGGATTTTCTCTCAAAACACCACTCGTACAATACAGATTACAGTCCCGCATTGTACACACACACACACACACACACACACACACGCACACACACACACACGGCCCTCATTAAGCCAACAGACGCTGCCGCGCTCTCCGCAGGGACCTAAACAGTGTGTTTACCGGCGAGTGTCCGCATGTGGAACCGCGCATGAATACAACCGAGTCAATTAGCGACACACGCTACATTAGCGTCACCGGTTGCCGCGGCCCGCCGCGCACGCACCCCGGCGTGGTCAGGTGTGTTCATTAAGGAACGCCATGCGGCCGCGAGACGCTCCAACGCACGGCTATCACACACACACACACGAGGTGGAGTCACAGACAACGATGTATGCACCAATCAGAAGGCTCACAAGCATCTCAAGCATAACGCACACACACACACACACACGCATCACAAATACCCGCATTAAAAACAGATACACACAAAACCACACGCGCATTAAGAACACACAGACACACGCATTAAAAACACACATTAAAAAAGACACACACACACGCATTAAAAACACACACACATACACACATTAAAAAACACTTACACACACGCACGCACACACACAATGCTTCAAACACATATTTGCAAACATTAAACATGCATCTCTTGCATGCTTGATGCATCTGTTGCATCACATGCACCACACAAACGAGGTGACGTGTGTCAATGAGATGGTGGACTGCTGAATGCAGCGCCCAGTGTCAGGACTGCAGGGTTGACTGCATGGTGCTCTGTGGCCCAGACGGGACGGGACGGGACACTGAGAGCGTCAGGACGTTACCCGCTGACCACCTCCACTGGCTTTAGTTCCACTGAGTTGACAACAGAAGAGGAGCAGAGCTTCAGTGTTTCCACACACTCATCTTCTCTGCACTTCACGCACACAAACAAATATAGAGCACACACAAATACAGAACACACAAACACTCATTTAGAACACACACACACATGCATACAGAACACACACATACACACAAAATCAAATACGGAACAGACACACACAAATACAGATCACACACACACACACACCCACATGCATGCATGAATGATACACACATAAACACAGAACACGCACACAAATAAAGAACACACACAGACAAACACACAAATACAGAACACACACACACAAATAGAGAAGACACACACATGCACGCATGTATGCATAAATGACACAAAACGACACGCATATATCCATCTAGAAGACTAAAACCTGAAACCACAACGGTTGGGCACGTGACCAGTTGGAATGCAGACACCGTATTCAGAGAGTTTGATCATATAGAGGATTTATTTACATTTGCTATTTACAAACCTTTTTCAAAATTTCTCTGTACACATTGTTACTTTTGAGGACGACAAAGTTTGAGGTCCACACAAACACACAAACTGCTTTCTGGACACACACACTCATTAGGATATGAGAGCCAAAAACACACACACACAATCGCTTTTGGGGACCTTACACACAGTTATTCTGGGGACCCAAAACACACACACGCACACACACACACACACACACACACACACACACGCACATGCGCACACACACACACGCTGCTCTCTGGGGACTCCCACACTACTGTCTATATTTCACCAGTTGGGGAACGAGAGAGAAAGCCGTTTGTGTTCCAAAATAGAAGCAAATAAAACAATAAACAGCAAAAAGCACTTCGAAATCAAGGTTAAAATCGAGGTTATTATGGGGTGTTGCTTTTTTCTGGGGTCTCTTTACTGAACAGACTAGGGGGGGCTCCGGTCAACTGCCAAATAGAGGCCTTCATCGCCACGGGAACACACCCATGGGCGTCGCCGATGGACGCAGGTGCAAAACCGGCACAGAAAAAAACTTTTTGCAAGAAATCGCAAAAAAAAGAGACATGAAAACAAATTATATTTAACATGATCGCGGATTTTCCAATTCCAAAACTGCAAATGTCTGTATTTATTTTTTATTTATTTTTTACAATAAATCATTTTATTCATATTAAAGATAAAGTATTTCATACTTTTGTGTAAACTACCACATACATATCTCACAGTCCCGACTGGACCATGAAACACATTTTGCGAATCAAAGGTTGAGTTGAATGGCGTCCATGTTGGCGGGTTCGGAAACGGGGAAAAAAAAGCGGAACGATCTCTCAGTTTAAAAGTCACGTGTTCGTCGGTTGCAGAGAGTTAGGCACAACTTAACAGGTTTGTCATGTAAACATCTGTTAAAACATTCAAGCCAACACAAAAACGTGAAAAAGACACTTGAAAAAAAGTACACGAAAGAATAAAGCGAAAGAGAAAAATCTAACAAAGAATAGGCGTTTGAATCCGAGCGCAGGGTAACTTCCTTCTAGTTAAAGGGGCCTACGTCTTTAAGAAGTGGGTGTGGCAAGTATGAACCCACGTCACATGGGTGACCTGATTCCCCGCCCCCCCCCCACCCCCCCCCCCTTGCATTCACACCAATATGATGCTGCTTACTAGAGAACAGTTGGAGATGAGCGCCGAGCACAAAGAAAGATCCAGAAGCAAAAAGACGGACGGCGTCGGTAGGAGTTTAAAGAGCAGCCAAACCAGTGATGTTCGTTATTTGAGTGACAGCAGTCCCAGTGTTCCACCAGTGGGGGCGCTGTTCTGCAGGGTGGATCTGACCGTCGAGCTGCTCTTTAAAGACCAGCGATCCATCCAGTTAAGGCAGAGGTTTGGATGAAGCGGAGAGAACAGCGATGGGACCCACAAGACTACACAGAGACCACTGGATCCCAGTTCCAGGACCAGGTCCAGACCGCACAACAAAGACCTCTGAACCAAGACTTTATATCCACGAGGATCAGAACCAAGACCTGAAGACCCCAACCCAGACCCCCGCCAGTTTGCGTTGACCCCTGACCAATGTGTGTGTGTGCATGTCTCACTGATGCTAAGGTATCGTCAAGTTCAAAGGTCAGAGGAGGAAACTGCATGAGATCCAGATTGGATTTGTGTTTGTCTTTTATCTCCTTCCCGTGATTGGTCAGAATGAACCAATAGGCATCCAGGACTTCCAGGAATCGAACCCAGGGTGGGGGTGTTGGGTTGCCACGGTAACGACGACACAACGCCAAAACGGAGGGGGTGTAACCAGGACCAGCGGCCCCTGCCCAGCTGACCCCTGGAGAGGCTGTTGGGGCGGAGCCCGTCCACGTCACGCTCAACCCCATTGGCCGCCGAAGAAGGGGCGTGTCCTTCGGCTCCCAGACCGTAGGTCAGAGGTCGGAGGTCACGACCCCCTGCCAGGGTGCAGGAGTGTGCAGATGTACTTTATGTTTTTGGTGGGCGGCTACAGAAGCACTAGAAGGCGTCACGCTCAGAAAGCTCTGCTCTGTCCTCCCCCCACCGTGTCATTGGTTGGTTTGAAACTCCTAGCCGCATTAAAGGTCCAATTGGCAGAAAGGGGAGGCGGGGTTAAAGTCGAGGGGGCAGGGTTAAGTCTAGGGGGTGTTCCTTTCCAAAAAGCAGAAGGGTCTCTGTGTTCTGTAGCTTGCCGAGAGGAGAGGAGACAGAAGGAGAGGAGGAGAGGAGAGAGAGGAGGAGAGGAGAGAGGAGAGGAGGAGAGGAGAGAGAGGAGAGGAGGGAGAAGGAGGAGAGGAGGGAGAAGGAGGAGAGGAGGGAGAAGGAGAGGAGGAGAGGAGAGAGAGGAGAGAGGAGAGGAGGAGAGGAGGGAGAAGGAGGAGAGGAGAAAGAGGAGACAGAAGGAGAGGAGGAGAGGAGAGAGAGGAGAGGAGGGAGAAGGAGGAGACAGAAGGAGAGGAGGAGAGGAGAGAGAGGAGAGGAGGGAGAAGGAGGAGAGGAGGGAGAAGGAGAGGAGGAGAGGAGAGGAGGAGAGGAGGGAGAAGGAGAGGAGAGGAGGAGAGGAGGAGAGGAGGGAGAAGGAGGGAGTAGGAGGAGGAGAGGAGAGGAGAAAATAGAGGGTGGAGGGGGGAGGAGAGGAGAGTGGAGTAAAGAAGAGAGACCAGTAGAGGAGGAGAGTCCAGTAGACCAGTGGAGAGGAGGAGAGAGCAGCAGATCTCCTCCGCTCATCATCTCTTGTAGTGGTTGGGTGCGTCTGCGAAGGCGAACTTCAGCCTGTAGGCCTCGGCCAGCAGCACGCTCACTTCCTCGTTGCCCCAGTGCATTGTGGGCAGGTTCTGCAGCAGGATCATCAGCCCCTGAAGGAGAGGACGAGGAGGACATTAAAGGAGTTAGAACGAAGATCAGACAGTTCTGTGTCTTTGGAGTGAAAGGAACCAAAGTGAAGAATCTGATCACTTTTCAAGATAACAGAACCGAAAGGCAAATATATGAACAGCCTCCTAACCGAAAGGTTCTTGGTTAAACGTCTTCAGAGTGAGAAGCAGAACAGCAGAGAACAAGAAACACAGAGCTTTTGGACCAATCATGTTAACAAACCAATAATCAAAACAGGAACTGCAACACATGTGCCCTCATCGCAATCCCTCCTGCTTTCTCTCTGGCCGCTATAGAGCGAGGGAAACTGACCGCCACCTCTCACATATGGATCAGCAGACTGGTGGGAGAGACACCACAGACCCTAAACCCTAAATCATTAGGATTATACTATAAATGTTTGCACATTTAACCAGTCTTAACCAAGGTCTGTTTTCTGTCGGTCTCGCAGATTCTCACACTGGACAGCCGGTGTAAAAGTGTACGGGGAAATCAATCGAAGGATTTAATCCAATATAATGTATTACAAACAAACCCAATTGAATCTAAACAAATCAAACTCATATCTCACATCTAATCTAATCCAAGATAAGCGTCGCCAAGTGTAAACCAATTTAAACCTAGCCTGTGTTGGTTAACCCATGTTAGCGTAACAGAGACTGGCGTAGCGCAGACTAGCCTAGCCCATAGGCCTGTGTTAGCGTAGCCTGTTTCGGCCTAGCCCGTGCCGTTGGACTCCGTGCTGGTCTGACTGACGTGGTCCGTGTTGTTGAGCCAGAGGGTAAGAGGTTGGGCGTGCTGGGGGCAGCTAGCCGGTGCGCCGCGGCTCTCTGTGTAAATCAATGGCGGCGGCTAATTGCTATGCTGCAGGAGGGGACCCACTGCAGAGTAATCAAGAACTGCTCTGACCCATCCAGCTGTCAACACACACATTCACAGTTCAACACACACACACACACACACACACACACACACACACACACAGGCACGCACAAGGACATGCACGCAGGCGGACACAGAGGCACACAAACAAGAAAAGCAAATGCACGCACTCTCCCACACACAAACACACGCGCGCGCGCACACACACACACACACACACACGCGTGCGCGCGCGCACGCACACGCACCCACACACACACACACACACAAACACACACACAGAGAGACACACACACACACACACACACACACCCACACACACAAACTCACATGCACACGGTGGTTACCATCTGCTGGGTATTGGCTGTGTAGATCTCATGAGTGTTCGCTGCCATACATTAGCTGTCAGAGAGGCTGCAGTACCGCCGCCTGACACTAGGGGCAGCGGACCCCGGCTACAGAACACTGCAACCAAAGGAAAAGAGAGCGAGGAGTGTATAGCTCAGGAGCCATCAAATGGATAATGATATGGATTTTAGAAAACCCAATATACTGACTAAATCACACCAAACCCTGACCTTGACTTAACCACACCAGTTATCAACCAAACCAAGCCTTCACTACACCAAACCCTTGTCTAACGATCCAGGATTACTGTAGACGGGGGTCTGCTAAAGACTCGTCTTCGCCGCTGTCTTTCCAGGGTTCCCTGCCTGATCTGTGGAAAGAAGCATGTTCACGTCCTAAACATGTTCCCTTCCTAATCAGTCCAGCTTAGAGCACCAGGAATGAGCCATGTCTGAGTGGGACGGTTAAGCTCCACCGTCACAAACGTGGACGCCAGCGGTTGATCCCAGCCAATCACAGCCCTCAGACTCGGTAGCCAATCACGTTTGTCATATTCGGCCGTATCCCGCTGTGATTAGCCACAACACGTAAACACGAAGGCTCGTCGCAGAAAGGTTCTGGCGTCATGGCTGCATGTCTGAAGAGGAGTCATGCTATAATCACTGGACACTTCCTGTCGGGGTACACGGATGTATCCTTCGCCCCGAGACGATTCTGCCGATGACTTCATCTTCATAGCAGCAGCTAGAGCGTTTGAACAATTGGGAACAGTGTTTAAAAGGTCGGTTAAACAGTCTCTGTGGACACCCTGTGGAGAGTCAGGCCAGGTAGCGCCAGCCACATCCCTCTAGACCAGTGTTCCCCAGAGTTTTTCTTCTGGGGTCTCATTTTTTTTAAATTACAAACCATCGTGACCCAATTCACAATCGGCCTTATCTATAAAATCGGGAGAAGAACAAATTTGTGCATAAATTAACATTCCTGAAAGTTTTTACTGCCATTTCCGCATCACCTTATGTGAGAACTTAAACCAGCCATTTCGTAGAGATAAATCACCACTTTGTTTTATGCACTTGTTATTGAAAACATAATAGACTTATTAAATACTCGGCCCTAAATGAGACCAAATAAATGCATTTAGGCAGAGTTCACATCTCCTTGTTTTGGCTATCTCATTGTTGTTATTTCCTCTCACAATGTACATTAGCCTTTCACCTAGATTCAATGTTATAAGCAAAATTATCAGAACAATACAAACATTCAGTACTATCAAAAACATGCTTCTTGTTGAAAGTTTTTTAAATGCTAATGTATAAAAAAAAAAAAAAAAAAAACAGTCTTTGGGAAAGACTGCTCTAGACGGAGCGCTACAGCTGGAGATGATTTAAAACCTGAAAGACACGCGAGTGGTACCGCTAGTGGTGGGAGATTATCTCTGGAGCCTGGCGCTGGTTTAGTGGTATAGTGCTGGGGGGCTCCTTACCAGCGGTTGGCATCTATGGACGTTGGCGTAAATGACGGTATAGAAATGTGTGAGTCATAACTGAGTAGGCTTACCGCGGGCGGCATACTTCAACATAAGTCGTTCTTCATCAAACCCAAGAGATTCTTTGCAGACAAACTGTTTTTTAACACAAAACGTTCCATTTTTTCTTTTTTTCATAAGTCCATAAATCAGGACCGGCGGGGGTAACCATGGAGACGGGGAATCAGACATCCGCTCGTGGGATTAAAAAAAGAAGGAAACCAAGTCGAGCGTGCCTCTGCAGCGTCTGAACCTCCTCGTGAACCCTGGAGGTCTGGGGAGGGCCGAGGGGGGTCTGAGGAGGGCCGAGGGGGGTCTGAGGAGGGCCGAGGGAGGCCTGAGGAGGGCCGAGGGAGGTCTGAGGAGGGCCGAGGGGGGTCTGAGGAGGGCCGAGGGAGGCAGCGGGCGAGGTACCGCTGTTGCTTCCCGTTCCGCACTCTCATCAGCCTGTTTCTCATGACCCCGCCAAACTTCGCCTCGGCAACATGCACCCGCTTAACTCCCAGCTATTGTTCCCGCCCTTCCCGGAGATAACGCAAAAGGTGCGCGGTGACAAAGGTGAGCTGTCACACCCACACAACCTCTGAAGCGCTCCCAATCAAACGCAGAGCCGCTGCCAGGTGCGCTGCGTCTCTTAATGTCTCTTTGTCTCCCCCTCTGCCTCCCGCTCTCTGGGTTCCATCTCCCTGCTCCTCACCCCCTCACCCCCTCACCCCCTCACCCCTGGCCCTCGTTAGTTACGCTATATAATAGAGACCGGTGCGTCGGCGAACAAAGGCACACGCCGGCAGGCAGGGAATAATTCAACCACGTATTCGTTGCATTGAGATGCAGATGAGGGAGATCTCAGAACAATAGAGATGGCGGGGGGGGGGTGCGTGCTAACGGCGGCTAGCAGCACCCTGAGGTGTAATGGGTCCCCGGTGTTGCTAGCTTGGGGCGATTAGCGCTCGCTCACAGGAGTAATTACACACAATGGGTCTTAGTGCTAACACAGGTCGCTAATAACGAGAAGGGTGGGGTAGGACGAAGATAGGTGCGGAGGGAGAGGGCGAGAGTGGGGGGGGGAAGAGGGGCATGGGGGGGAGAGAGGGTGGAGGGAGGGGGGGGAGAGAGAGCGAGAGAGAGAGCGAGAGCGAGATATTGAGAGAGATTGCTAACCATGGTTTTATCAAATGGGACAAACATCAAATGAAACTCAAATTGAGAGAATTATGCAAATATATCCCCAGAGTCCACAGAGAAACATAAAATAAGACCCGCAGAGCAGAATTAGAACAATATCCAATCATTATTAAAACCCAGAAGAGAGCATTAAAACTGTATGGCCAGCTGAAGACAGTGACAGCAATACGCTACAGAACAAGGCCCTCGCCCCCACAGAGAGACAGACCCCTTAGCCAGCCTGTCTTGGGTCTCTGTCCAACACACAACCACCACATCATGCAGCACCAAAGGATAGGAAAACTACCCAAGAATCCACCAAAAAGCAGGGTAAATTGGCTACTTGTTGTCCTGTAACAGAGAATACACAGTGGCAGAATACCTGACACCCGTGACACACAACTAAGGAAATCTTTGACCGGGCATAGACTCAGCCAGCACAGCCTGGCCATGGAGAAGGGACGTCACAGACAGACCTGGCTCCCAAGAGAAGACAGACTGTGCTCCCACTGCACACACAACCAACTGGAAACTTCCTGCCAGTCGTACCAAGACATCAGGAACACACACTTCCACCCGATTACAGCGGCATGCAAGGCCTTTGGAAACACTCCTGACGCTAAAATACTTCTATATCTGTTGGGAGGAATACAACAATGTGCAATCCCACAGGACTTTAACTACAAGCAAACCTTTGTAAATATGAAAGTCTGTTCACAATGATAGCACTATTGCACATATCCTCCACACTGTATGTACAGTGTATATTTGCTTTATCAGTTTAAAGGAGATATTTTGTACTCAACATATTAAATACTGTTACTATTCAATATTACTTTTACATATTTAGTCCTTAAATGTTCTACTCAATATTTATATACACTTTTTGTATTTTTTTTTTACCAGATTCTGATATTTCTTCTCAGTCTGAAGTAGCCCCACCTTTCTACTTGAGGTCAGTGAGCAGAGACAGGGAGTGAGTTCAGTGAGCCAAGAGAGAGAGCGTACAGTGAGCAGAACTGACCCAGAGAGTGAGTTCAGTGAGAAGAGACAGAGAGTGAGTTCAGTGAGCAGGGACAAGGAGTGATTTCAGTGAGCCAAGAGAGAGCGTTCAGTGAGCAGAACTGAGCCAGAGAGTGAGTTCAGTGAGCAGAGACAGGGAGTGAGTTCAGTGAGCCAAGAGAGAGAGAGCGTTCAGTGAGCAGAACTGAGCCAGAGAGTGAGTTCAGTGAGCAGAGACAGGGAGTGAGTTCAGTGAGCCAAGAGAGAGAGAGCGTTCAGTGAGCAGAACTGAGCCAGAGAGTGAGTTCAGTGAGCAGAGACAGGGAGTGAGTTCAGTGAGCCAAGAGAGAGAGAGCGTTCAGTGAGCAGAACTGAGCCAGAGAGTGAGTTCAGTGAGCAGAGACAGGGAGTGAGTTCAGTGAGCAGAGAGTGAGTTCAGTGAGCAGAGAGTGAGTTCAGTGAGCAGAGAGTGAGTTCAGTGAGCAGAGAGTGAGTTCAGTGAGCAGAGAGTGAGTTCAGTGAGCAGAGAGTGAGTTCAGTGAGCAGAGCGGAGACAGGGAGCCAGAGCATTGTGCTCCTGGGAAGCGTATGAAAACATCAAATTTGTTTCTATTGAGCTGACATTTATGTCTAACAGGGTTCACAACCCCGGCTTGTCAGAGGAACCAGCTCCCTCTCTCTCCTCCGGTCTGTCAGCACCTCGCTCTCTCTCTGCGTGTCTCCCCCTCCCTCCCTCCCTCCCTCCCTCCCTCCCTCTGTAAACATATCTCTGCCCTGTGTACCTCCGTCTCTCTCTCTCTCCCCTCGCTGTCAACATCTCTCTCTGTCTCTCCCTCTCCCTCTCTCTCTCCCTCTGAATATATTTAGAATAGTTATTTATCTTGCAATGAGAGAGAAGAGAAGGACAGTAATTGACACAATGTCACAGAACAAGAGATACTTCATAATCCATTGGTTAATTTGACTGATCTATATTTATGCACCATGTTTACACGATTTTTATGGTTTTGTTAATTTCTGTTTATCGCCTTTTTTATGTTATTGCTTTGGCAATATTGTTCCAAGTAACTTTCATGCCAATAAAGCATTTTTAAATTACAATTTGAGAGAGATTCATAGAGAGTGAGTGAGAGAGTGAGTGAGCGAGAGCGATAGTTAGAGAGATAGAAAGAGAAAGAGAGCAAGAGCAAGAGCGAGAGAGTGAGTGAGTGAGTGAGTGAAAGATAGTGAGAGAGTGAGTGAGTGAGTGAGAGAAGGAGAGAGCGAGCTAGTGAGTGAGAGAACGAGAGAGCGAATGAGTGAGTGGGTGAATCAGAGAGCGAGAGCGATAAAATGATGGGCTGAAAGAGCTCGCATGCGGTCGAATTAGATCTGCCTCCATCTCTCTCGTCCTTCCTTCACTGGCGTCTCAGCACTCAATCAGAGGTGGTGATTATTAAAAGCTGTTTACCAACGCCGGGTCTGTCTGGGCTGAGAGCTCCATCCATCAGGGCCCTGGGCGCTCTGAGAGCCGGCCCAGAGAGGAGGCTCGCTGCCCAGCCGAGTCAGAGGAGAGACAGCCCTGCGCGGCTGGAGAGAACCAGGAGATGGTGTTGTCGTGATGGATGGAGAGGAGACCATCAGACAGAGAGCATTCATCAGAGGAGGTGGACGCCTCCTCCTGCCTCCTAACACACCTCCCCTCACACACAACACACACACAACCACACACACACACACACACACACACACACACACACCTCCCCTCACACACACACAAAAACAAAGGTCTTAACAAGGACGTATTGTAACTCATCAGCATTGCGGACAGTCGTTCTGTATTCACTGTCTACCCCCTACCTGCTCCTTAATGACCCGTCTCTGTAATCACTGTCTAACCCCTACCTGCTCCTTAATGACCCGTCTCTGTAATCACTGTCTAACCCCTACCTGCTCCTTAATGACTTGTCTCTGTAATCACTGCCTAACCCCTACCTGCTCCTTAATGACTTGTCTCTGTAATCACTGTCTAACCCCTACCTGCTCCTTAATGACTTGTCTCTGTATTCACTGTCTAACCCCTACCTGCTCCTTAATGACTTGTCTCTGTAATCACTGTCTAACCCCTACCTGCTCCTTAATGACCTGTCTCTGTATTCACTGTCTAACCCCTACCTGCTCCTTAATGACTTGTCTCTGTAATAACTGTCTAACCCCTACCTGCTCCTTAGCGACCTGTCTATGTATTCACTGTCTAACCCCTACCTGCTCCTTAGCGACCTGTCTATGTATTCACTGTCTAACCCCTACCTGCTCCTTAATGACTGGTCTCTGTAATCACTGTCTAACCCCTACCTGCTCCTTAATGACTGGCCTCTGTATTCACTGTCTAACCCCTACCTGCTCCTTAGCGACCTGTCTATGTATTCACTGTCTAACCCCTACCTGCTCCTTAGCGACCTGTCTATGTATTCACTGTCTAACCCCTACCTGCTCCTTAGCGACCTGTCTATGTATTCACTGTCTCACCCCTACCTGCTCCTTAGCGACCTGTCTATGTATTCACTGTCTAACCCCTCAAAGACTAAATCAACTCAAAAAGACTAGGTACTCAAAAAGCTACTTATCCCCCATCAAAGGCTCGACTAAAGCCCCACACTATAAAAGTGTTCCCGTTTCATTTAACTTCCAAAACAACCGAGCAGCTTCTGTAACCACCCTGGGACGTGTGACACATGAACGGCCCCAACCGTTTATTGGATATGATATTTAATCTTCTCCATTGCTGCTCGACACCAAAAAGGTCACGAATCTCCCAGAACGCACGGCGGCGTCTCCGACGCGGGCCGGATAAAGGCCTGCCGCCGGCGCCATCGGCCGGCGGCAGTCAGAGGCGTGCGCGCGCCGTCTCGGGCTGTGATTGCCGCGGCCTAACCTCCTCCGAGCGAGGGCCAATCACAGGCCACCGCTCGGAGATGGCATTAGATAACGGCTGGTGAATGATCCCTTCCTCGGGGAAATCCATTTGGAGAGGTAATGTAGAGGCAGGCGGCCGTGTCAACGCAAAGCCATTAGTTTCTGTTTAAACGGGGGAGCAAGAGTGTCACCATGGCTATACAACCGGCGAGAGATCCACACGCACACCATGCTTAAACACACACACACACACACACACACACATACACAGGCTCACACACACTAACGCTGGAAGACAGGCCCAGGCCCGCACGCACACACGCTTAAACACACACAAACTCACAGACGCATACCCACAGATGGAGGGAGGGAAAAGATTAGTTCTCACTTCAATTAATGTTGTGAGAGAAACTGAGAACTTGTGTAAATGTCATCTGCTCTGCTGAGATGCGGCTGTGTGTGTCTTTGTGAGTGCGTTAGATGTGTGAGGTTGTGAGAGAAACAGGCTGTGTGTGTGTGTGAGGTGTTATGTGTTTGTGTGCGTGTTACCTGCGTGTGTCTGTTTGTGCGTACGCGTGTGTGAATTCCCGATGCACAGAGACATAGAACTTCCTGTCAGCTTGAGAGAATCCTACCTTCAGTATTTGTTCAAAAGAAATATATAGCTAACCATCCATATAACCAACCGTCTAACCCACTACCTAATAGTCTATCCACCTAACCATCCATTCATCCATCCATCCATCTAAGCCACTATCTAACATTTTATCTAACTAACCATCAATCAAACCAACCATCTAACCCAATATCAGACCGTCTGTCCATCCACCTAACCAACCATCTAACCCACGACCTCTAACAGTCAATATAATATCTAACCATCCATCTAACAGTCTATCAATCTATTCATCCATCGACCTATCGATTCATCCATCAATCCATCCATCCAACATCCATCCAGGGGTTGGAAGGGGGAGGTAGGGGGTGATATGGGATGGTATTGATTCATTGATTCATTCACTTACTTAATCCCCTGAGAGGGAAACCTAATAAGCCACCTCACTGCGAAAACACCATAAAAACACACGCACACGCACACGCGCACACACACACACACACACACACACACACACACACACACACCCCTCTCTCCAGGGAAGCATCAACCAGCAGGAGCACCAGGTGAGAGCGATCAAACACACTCCTCCAGACATAAGGGCCCAGCCGGCTAAGACCAGAGAGCAGCCCTGTGGAAGGTGGACCTAGTGTGTGGTGGTGGTCGTCCACGCCGCTACAGAGAGCCAGGCGCAGGCGGGAATCCAAAGGATACCTCAGGGCTAAGTGCACGTGTGTGTCTTTACCCATGTGTATGTGTGTGTGTGTGTGTGTGTATGTTTCTCTGTGTGTGCGTCTATTTGTCTGTGTGTACATGTGTACGTGTGTCTGGGTGTACGCACGTGGGTGCGTTTGCGTGTGCCTGTGTGAGTGAATGCGTATGTGTGTGACTGTGTGTCTGTGTGCCTGCGTGTGTGTTTGTGTGTGGTTTGCCTGTGTGAGTGTGTGCGTGTGTGTGTGTGGTTTGCCTGTGTGTGTGTGTGTGTGTGTGTGTGTGTGTGTGTGTGTGTGTGTGTGTGTGTGTGTGTGTGTGTGTGTGTGTGCCTATGTGTGGTTTGCCTTTGTGTGTGTGCCTGTGTGTGTGTGCCTGTGTGTGGTTTGCCTCTGTGTGTCTGTGCCTGTCTGTGTGTGTGTGTGTGTGTGTGTGTGTGTGTGTGTGTGTGTGTGTGTGTGTGTGTGTGTGTGTGTGTGTGTGTGTGTGTGTGTGTGTGTGTGTGTGTGTGTGTGTGTGTGTGCCTGTGTGTGTGTGTGCCTGTGTGTGGTTTGCCTGTGTGTGTGCCTGTGTGCGGGTGCGTGTGTGTGTGCCTGTGTGGTTTGCCTGTGTGTGTGCCTGTGTGCGGGTGCGTGTGTGTGTGCCTGTGTGGTTTGCCTGTGTGTGTGAGGTTGCCTGTGTGTGTGCCTGTGTGTGGTTTGCCTGTGTGTGTGTGCCTGTGTGTGTGGTTTGCCTGTGTGTGTGTGTGTGCCTGTGTGTGTGTGCGCCTGTGTGTGGTTTGCCTGTGTGTGTGTGTGCTTGCCTGGGTTAACATAACTTAGGTTAGGCAGGCCTGTAGGACGCCGGCGAGCCCGTCTAAGAAGCCTAAGATCTGCAGATCAGAGGGACGCACATTGGAATGAAACCACTAGAGCTCCCAGAGCACTCCCTCAGACAAGGGAGAGAAGGGGAGAGGGGGGGGGGGGGGGGGGAGAGGAGGAGGAAGAGAGAGAGGGGAAAGGAAAAGGAGAGGCTTGAGAAGGAAGGGAGGATGAGAGAGAGGGGAGAAAAAGAGGGGAGGAGAAGACAGGAGAGAGAGATGAAGAGAGAGGTGCTAACGAGTAGGGAGGTTGAGAGAGGGTGAGGGGTGAGGGAGGGAAGGAAGAGGAGGTAGAGAGGAGAAAGGAGAGAAGGAGAAACAATCAGGAAGAGATGGTAAAAGGTAAAGCGAGGAGGGAAGGAAGAAGAAGGGTAGGAGACAGAAATAAGCAAGGAGAAAGGAGATTGGAGAAATAGGCCCAATCCCATTTTTACCCCTTACCCCTTCCCCTTACCCCTCCCCCTTGTTTTGAAGGGTTAAGGGGGAAGGGGAAGGGGTAGGGGGTAGAAATGGGATTTCCATTTCTACCCCCGGCCATAGAGTGGGATTGGGCCATAGAGGGGGAAAAGAGAGGAGCTGAATAGAGAGAGGGTGGATCATGTCAAAGGACCAAAAGCACTCCACGTATCCTTCATTTGATGGATTTCAGGGTATTTTGTATATTTTTTAAAGCCAAAATTATTTCCTAAACAGGGGACAAAGGGGATAGATGGAGGGATCCGCTGTGATCTCCACGGAGGAAACCTGCGGCGGATTAGAGATGAGGAGTTCCACTCCGCTCTCTCCAAGCTGCAAACCCGGTCTAAGAGGAGGCGGTTCAGGAGCACACAGCACAGCGCAAAACCCCTCAAAACCAGACCAATAAAAAACAATTACCCACCACAAGCTGGGAATATATTTGAGATAGAGTTAAAGATGCATGGTACACTGGGATTAATACCCGGAACTGAGATTTATTTGGTAATTATTATAACACACACACACACACACACACACAAACAGTATGTTATCCAGAGGCAAAAAACACACAGGGGTGTGTGTGTGTGTGTGTGTGTGTGTGTGTGTGTGTGTGTGTGTGTGTGTGTGTGTGTGTGTGTGTGTGTGTGTGTGTGTGTGTGTTACCTGGAAGTCCCTCTCCTCCAGGATCTCCTTCCTCCAAAGGACCAGGAAGGAGGCGCAGACGTAGAGATGGAACTGAGAGAAGCCCTCAGGTTCAGCCTGAGAGAGAGGCAGAGAGACAGAGAGGACGAGGAGAGACAGAGAGACATAGAGACAGAGCAGGAGAGAGAGAGAGGCAGAGAGACATAGAGACAGAGGACGAGGAGAGACAGAGACAGAGATACAGAGGACAAGGAGACAGAGATAGAGAGGAGGAAGAGAGTAATAATATTAGAGTGAAGCACAATAATACAGTATCACAGTAATATAGTACAGGAGCAATGCAGAGTGTCACATTATTTGAGCAATGCACAGTTTCACAGTGTTAAAGATATAAACAGTAATACAGCATTAGAGTAACACAGAGTGTCACAGTCACACAGGGACAGAAGGATCTCCATGTGTTTGTAATCCCCTCCATCTGAAATATCCCTGGTACTGGCCCGCTGGTTCAACATGGGGAGAGAGAGGTAAACAGAGAGAGAGAGAGAGAGGTAGACAAACACAGATACAGATACAGAGAGAGAGAGAGAGAGAGAGAGAGAGAGAGAGAGAGAGAGAGAGAGAGAGAGAGAGATACAGAGAGAGAGAGAGAGAGAGAGAGAGAGAGAGAGAGAGAGAGAGAGAGAGAGAGAGAGAGAGAGAGAGAGAGAGAGAGAGAGAGAGAGAGAGAGAGAGAGAGAGAGAGAGAGAGAGAAACATAGAAAAAAAGAGGAGAGCGAGATAGACAAACGGAGGGAGAGGGAGAGAGAGAGAGATCGACAAATAGAGAGAGGATGAAGGAGAGGTAGAGAGACGTAGACAATAAGAAAGAGAACGAGGGAGGGAGATATATATTCACCAGAGAGAATAAGAAGGCTGCAAAAAGATGTATGAGGAGGGAGAACAAGAGAGGGAGGGGGGTTGTACATGGACAGATCTAAAAGGAGAGGGAGAGAGAGAGAGAGAGAGAGAGAGAGAGAGAGAGAGAGAGAGAGACGGGTGTGAGAGGGAGAGGAAGGGAAATAAAGGGACAGAGAAATCTCCTTTTCCGGTTCTTATTCCAGAGCCATCAGCCTACTTTTCTTTAAGGATTTAAAAAACGAACGAGGAGCGAGAGCGAGAGAGAGCGAGAGCGAGTGAGAACAATAGATGAAACGTCCGTCTGTCCTGCCCCGCGGTCCATCACCGAGGTCCCGGCGGAGAGCTGAAGTCCCTCTCGGACCCACGCTGGGGGGATTAGCACGCAGGCATGTCAGGGAACACGCTAAACCCAGCTCCATTCACGCGGCGCCGTCCAGGCCTTCTTATGTTCCGCCGTGTCTTACAACCGCTAATGCCTTCATATGAGGGTTCTGCATCGGAGTTGAGCAGCTGACAGAGGTAGGGCCTGCGTCTCCACGTCGCTGCTGTGTTATGGTTCTGTGTGGAGCAGCTGCTATAAGTGTCTACGTCTGAGGGTCTCTACGCCTCTCTCTTTCTTCCGACAAATGTACTTATTGTAAGTCGCTTAGGATAAAAGCGTCTGCTAAATGCCCTGAATGTAAATGTGATGCTGGATTCGTTGCACGTTGAACTGTTATAAGGCGGAGCTGTCCAGTTATTAAAAGATAATGGTGCTCAACCTTGTTTGAATGTTCAGGTATCAGGTATTCACCGATGCTGTCTCAAGGCTAAAGCACACAGAGAGTGCTTCGTATCTGCGGCGCAAACCGAGAAAATAAAGAGAGTCGTATTTTTTTAAAGGAGCAGTCGGCAACAGTAGAGATGATCAAATTACTCTTAACATTCCGGAAGACATCTGACAACATGACTCAATTAAACTAGTGCCTTATAATTTATAAATATGTAGTAGGCCTTCAAACCTCTTTCCACCATCCAGCCAAAAACCATCAACAGGGCTAATTCTGGAGCATCCAATCAGGAAGACTCTCTGCAAAATCCACTTCCTGGTCACCCGCATCTCTCTGCTGAGCTGCATGAACACGATTGGAGGATGATTTTGGGTGGGCGGGGTTTCGGACAAGGGGTAACGCTGCTTTAAGTAGCGCACGGCACACGGAGCGCGGGCACAGCGGACTATTGTGCGCGCTCCGACATGCCTTTGTGCGCTCGGCTTAAGAACGTACGATTCAACCTTTATTCATACCCTTTTGTGAACGCGTACAGCAGCAGCAGCACAGCCGACAGTGCACCCTGCCCACGTCCTCGTTAGTTAGTTTACAAGTCAAATGAGTCGGTAGCACGGGCAGCACAGATGGTGAGGAATCTGGATATTAATAAACATATGCACACATGGACACGCACGCACACACGCACGCATGGACACGCACACACACACACACACACGCACCGTGAAGTCATGAAGAATTCCAAGTGTGTTCGTTGGAAACCGTTGCTGAGCTGATTGCACGCTGGAACACAGTGTGAATACGTAGAAAAATGTGTGTGCACACGCGCGTGTGTGTGTGAATACGCAGAGAAACATGTGTGTGTGTGAATAAGTACAAACAAGTGTCTGTCTTTGTATGGGAATACGAAGAAACGCGCGTGCGTGTGTGTGTGTGTGTCTGCGACGTTTACGTGGGAAGACGTAGGGAAGAATGGTGGACACTGGGATTCGAACCAGGAACCTTTGGGCTGCAAGTCATCCCCATAGCAACGGCAGCCCAGTCGGTCTCCCACAAGGTTTGTTGTGTCGAATAAACAGAGAAGAGAGTGGAGGCCGAGAGACAACAGAGTCAAACCAGAACAGACCTGCACTCACCAAACTCTCTCCTCCCCATGGCTCAAGCTCCCCATTACAGCCCTCCCGCTTTCAGCAAAACACCCCTTTGATTATTTTTACATGGTACATGGGAAAAATATACCCTGATTATTCTGTCGATGGTCGTTTGGAGAAGATGGGGTTCCGTGATGCCTTTTTTGTTTTGGCACTCGAATCGAGCCAACCCTGTTATTTTCGGTCACCTAGCAACCATGTTTGGTAAGATAAAAGAGAGAGATGGGGGTGAGAGAGAGAGAGAGAGAGAGAGAGAGAGAGAGAGATGTGGGTGGGTGAGAGAGAGAGAGAGAGAGAGAGAGAGAGAGAGAGAGAGAGAGAGAAAGAGAGAGATGGGGCGAGAGAGAGAAAGATGGGGGGCGAGAGAGAGAGATGGGGGGCGAGAGAGAGAGATGGGGGGGAGAGAGGGGGGGGAGAGAGAGCGAAAGATGGAGGGAATGAGATTGAGCTAGAGTGAGAGAGTGAGAGAAGAAAGAAAGGGAGAGATGAGAGTAAGATAAAGATATAAAGGAAACGAGACGAGAGAGAGAAGGCAGCACAGAATGAGCTGCAGGTAAAATACCCCCATGTGATTGGCTGAGGGAGGGAGATGCAAACAGACACACACACACACACGGAATCAAAGGGTATCAGATCTCCCACTCTCCTCCTCATCAACACCGTCCACACTCACCTCTCTCCGCCCCGAGACTATTTCCATTTAACACACAATCCCTCTGCAGCGCACACACTCTCCCTATCTCCAAATGCCCTGTCTACATCACAAACCCTCTCTACCTCCAGCACTGCGAATGGGTTATCATCCAGCTCCATCTTTATCCCTGTCCGTCTCTCGTTCTCCGTCTATCCCTCAACCTGTCTGTTGAGGGAATATCCAACTATAAATACATTTGGGTTTCACGCCTTGATTTGTGGGTTTTGAAAAAGGCGTCTGCTAAATGACTGAAAGGTGAATATATTTATGAATCTATCAAGCTCTCTATCCAATGATCGATCTAATAATATCGATGCATCTATCCCGCTTACGACCATCCATCTATAATATCCATCTTTCCACCTTTAGATCTTAAACGACTTTGGTTACAACTCATTCCTGATACAGCGCTATGTCTCCCTCTCTCTGGTCTGTTGAGTTCATCTTCCCTCTCCTCCCCTCCCCTCCCCCTTCCCCTCTTCCTTTCCGATCCTCCCACACCCGCCCCTCCCTCTCCCCCCATCTCCCCTCCCCTCCTCCCCCCTCTCCTCCCCCCCCTCCTCTCCCCTCCCCTCCCCTTCCCTCTCCCCATCCCTCCACGCCCCTCCTCCCCCCTCTCCTCTCCCTTTCTTCCCCCTCCTCTCCCCTCGCCTCCCCTCCCCTCTCCCCATCCCTCCTCGCCCCCCCCCCCCCCCCCCCCCCCACTCCTCCCCCTCTAGCAGCTCTGCCCTACTTTATGCCCCGCCCGCGATTAACATCTTCAAAAGAGAAGAAGCGACAGAGGAAGTTGTTAAGCGCTGGGAGTCAAGGTGACTCGGTCCAGATTCCCTCCTCCATCTTGCCAGGCACAGCCCTCCCCCCTCTCCCTCCCCCGGCCCCTTGGTCTCGGGGTGGCCATATTGGGGGAGACAACCTCGACACTGACTGACAAGGGAGGCTGATCAAAGCCCCACAGACAGACAGAGAGAGAGAGAGAGAACGAGAGAGAGAGAGAGAGAGAGAGAGAGAAAACAAGAGAGAACGAAAGTGAGAGAGGGAGAACGAAAGAGAACTAAAGAGAGAGAACAAGAGCGAGAGAGAACAAGGGTGAGAGAGAGAGAACGAAAGAGGGAGAACGAGAGAACGAGAGAAGGATAGAACGATGGAGAGAGAGAGGGAGACCGAGAGAGAGAGAGAGAGAGAGAGAGAGAGAGAGAGAGAGAGAGAGAGAGAGAGAGAGAGGGATCGCCTAGGAAATGAGAAGAGGCAAGAGGGAGAGATGGCTTCAGAGGTTGAACGATAGCAGGTGTAAAAATAACTAAAAAGCGGATGAATTGGGGTTTTAGAATTAAGAGCGTTTCCCTGACATCGCGGGGACCATGAAAGAATATTGATGTGCAGCGATTAGAGAAATCCCAGAGGACAAGCGCCGAGGACAGAGAAGAAATACCAGCTCCCCTTTGGTTAGCCACGAGCCACGCATCATAAGCTAATCTCTGGGGTGACATGCATCACAAACTTCACCCAGCAGAAGTGGTCAGCCGCCGTCATAAAGCTAATCAATTAGATGACATGCCATGTTAACGGTAGCACAGCTGGTTAGCCAACAGCAGTGTCGGGGCTGCTGGGGAGAGCCAGCAGGCCAATGGGTAGCAGTCCAGTTTACAGTTTGCCTAGCAGCAAGTCTTAAACATTGCCACACCTGCTACTATAGCAACGCAGCGTGCGGCCAGCACTAACTAACGACAAGATTATAGCGTCAGTCTACGTTATCAACAACAAGGGTCAGCAATTCTAACTATTGCTATGTAGGAATTCAAATTATATTGTTAGACACCACGTCGCTCAATAAAGTTTCAAGCCCCTAAAGTTTATGACATCAGGATTCCAAAGAACAAGCCTTAATTATGCAAGTTAATTATTGTTGTTCTTATTTTAATTAGCACATATGATGTGTTTATTTACACTCTGCAATTAAAATAGATCCCCTGTCAACAACCAATGAAGCACTTAAAGTTAAAAGAGCGAGCGAGCGAGAGAGACATAAGGAAGTTGAGAGAACGCAACAGAGTGAGAATGCGATAGAGTGTGTGTGTGTGTGTGTGTGTGTGCGTGAGCATGTGTATGCGTGTGTGCGTTGACAGGAGTGATGACAGAGAGTCTGACACACAGACGAGGTGATGTCTCCATAGTGGTATAATATCGCTGGGCGAGGTTATTGTGGCACGGCGAAGAAAAAACACAATAATGCACAAACTCCTCCAGCTTTGTTGTATCTGGACTCTGATACACGGATTTGACTTTGATGTCACAGTTTAACTTTGATACACCAGTTGGACTCTGATGTCACAATTGGAAGCTGATGTCACAGTTTAACTTTTGATACACCGGTTTGACTCTGATGTCAAAGTTTATCTTTGATACAACTGTTGGACTCTGATGTCACAGTTGGACTCTGATGTCACAGTTGGACCCTGATGTCACAGTTGGACCCTGATGTCACAGTTGGACTCTGATACGACAGTTGGACTTTGATTTACCTGTTGGTCTTTGATACACAGTTGGACTTTGATACAATAGTAAGACTTTGATTTAGCTGTTGGTCTGTGATACGACAGTTTGACTTTGATACGATAGTTGGACTTTGATTTAGTTGTTGTTCTTTGATACACGGTTGGACTTTGATATGACAGTTGGACTTTGATTTAGTTGTTGGTCTTTGATACACGGTTGGACTTTGATATGACAGTTGGACTTTGATTTAGTTGTTGTTCTTTGATACACGGTTGGACTTTGATATGACAGTTGGACTTTGATTTAGTTGTTGGTCTTTGATATGAAGTTTGGACTTTGATACAACAATTTGACTTTGATGTGATGTTTGATCATCTTAGAGCTAACGGCTTGTTCAACTACGGTGAAACAGTATGACTATGATACAACAATTTGTCATACTTTAATCTTAACATTTTCTTTGATGTATCTTACACTTGATAAGACTTTTGTGTAACAGATTGAGAGAGAGTGTGTGTGTGTGTGTGTGTGTAGGTGTGTGTGTGTGTGTGTAGGTGTGTGTGTGTGTGTGTGTGTGTGTGTGTGTGTGTGTGTGTGTGTGTGTGTGTGTGTGTGTGTGTGTGTGTGTGTGTGTGTGTGTGTGTGTGTGTGTGTGTGTGTGTGAGAGATGCAGGCCAGGAGTTACATGATGAAAGGCTGAGTGCAGCGGGTGAGTGAGTGAGAGTGTGTGGGAGAGAGGGAGGGAGAGAGAGAGATAATTTGGAGAACGAGGGGAGAGGACAGCATAATCGTATGAAGAAGACAACAAATACCCGAGAGCCGAAGAAGAGGTGAGAGGAAGGAAGATGAAAAGGGACAGAGAAGAGAGGAATGAAGGTAGAGAGAGGACAGATGGGGAGAGTGGCTACTGAGAGGTGGTCCTTTATTGAGAGAAGATGAAATATTAATGCCAGGTCCAGATGTGTGCGCGTGTGTGTGCGCGTGTGTGTGCGCGCGCGCGATACAGATGCATAGGTGGGTGTATGCGTGTCCGTGAGAAAGGGAGATGATGATTGTGATTGTGTGAGGGAGAGGAGCGAGAAGTGATGACCTCACACACACACACACTCACACACACACTTGGTGACAAGTGTGGTTGTGTACACTGTGCGTGTGTACGTGTGCTTGTGTGTGTGTGACTGAGTGCAAACCCAATACACACAAACTAAAACAAAACTACACCAAAACCTTCAAACACCACAACACACACCACAACCCTACGACACTTCAATAACCCCACAACACACAACTGCATTAAAAAAACAAACATGAGAACAATACACAACGCTATAACATCATGAGAGCAGAACATGAAATCGAGGGAAGGACAGGGCAGTTGGTCCTGCGTTTGATCCCCTAATGCCCCCAGTCCACCCTGTAGGCCTCCTGGATCAACATGCCCTAACCCCTTCCTACTACTTTGCATCGTATACCCTCTATCTCCCAGCACACACACTCACACACACGCACACAATCCTCTAATATTCCGGTACATTATCATTTAAAGTGTTTCAGTGGATGTCGCCGGTCTTCACAGGGCCCGCTTCAGTTGGGCTAAATGCTAAGCTCTCCCTCCGCCTCCCTTCCTCCTTCAGGTAGCTCCGGCTAGCTTCCCTGAGACAGGCCAGGGTGAGAGGCTAAAGGCTGCTCTGATCAAGCCCTAGGCCCCGTCGACCAATGAGATGAAGGCATGTCCCGGCACCGGAGGAGAACTTAATAGCTATGGTGATGCTAACGCCGCCGCCACACAGTCGCTTGTTAATTTCATGCTTCATGCAACACGAATAATTTGGTCTCTTCACAGTCAGGCTGTCCAAGGAGAAGGCTTGCCCTCATGCGCAGGGTGTGTGTGTGTGTGTGTGTGTGTGTGTGTGTGTGTGTGTGTGTGTGTGTAAGTATGCGTGTGTGTGTCCTTCTGAAATATCTATTCCCTTTCCATTTGAACTCATCCTGAAATCCAGAGAAAAAAAGAGAAAAGAGAAGGGTTGAGAGATGAGGCAGAGATGAGGGAAAACAGAAGAGATGAGGGAGAGAGGGGTGAGGTAAAGTACATTTAGAGAGAGAGAAAAATAGAGATAGAGACAGAGAGAGAGAAAAATAGAGATAGAGAAAGAGAAAGAGACATTGAGGGAGAAAAATAGAGAGATCGACGGATACAGATGGAGGGACAGTCACAGACACAGACCGAGAGAGAGTGAAAGAGAGAGAAAGAGAGAGAGCAGACACACAGAGCGACAGAGACAGAGAGACAAAGCAGATGGTCTGACCAGACAGATAACCACAGAGGAGCCGTACCAACATGAGCTTAAGTTCGGGTCACACCAAAAGGTCTGGCCCGGAGATGAGAGACGAAATTCCCCCTATTTGTTTTTGGGGGTCCATAGAAGGCACACATTGAAACACGGATCGACGAGGCGCGTCCTGGAACCGTTTCTATAGTAACATGACACTCCAGGGTTCTATTTAGAGCTTCTGTACTGCGCGCGTCGGCGAGTTTGACAGCTGTCAATCAGCGCTGGACGCCGATGGGGTGAGCGAGACGGTTTCATGGTACAGATTTGACGCGTTGCACCCTGAAGGAAGCTCAGGCGCCCTACACACGGAACCTATCTTTTGGTGAATTTTTTTTTTCTCATTTTATTTTATTTGTATTATTTTCATAGCTTTATTTTCACGCTTGTAAATTGAATAACTAACTGTACGTCAAAAAGTAATTCTGCTCAATCTAAAAGGTTTAACAACTGCTAACTCCTTCTCGACTTTAGGGAGATATTCCTGATAAAGATCGTGTGGATGAGGCCTCGGAGAGGGTCTAAAACCAGACTGCTAGCACCGTACCCCTCCACAGCTGCTGTCCTGTTCCCCATCGTGTTCTGGTCTGAAATGGCCTTAAAAAACCTCTTTGGAAAACACACGAGCAACCACACAAACACACACCAGCGCAGAGCCCAAATTAAACACTACACATTGCAGACGCACACTGCAAAGTACATAAGTCCTACACACTCTTGCACTTGCAACAGGCACACACATACACTTCAAACACATATCCACACTCATGCACACCCATATACCTCCAACACACACACACACACACACTTGTACACTGACAACACACATACATACCCATACACCCTCCAACACACATCAACATGTGGCCAACACTCAACCAACCAAGACACGACAAAAATTCATGTTTTTCAATATTTCTAATTTGCAATATGTGGCTAAGCTCTAATAACCTCTGCCAAACCTGACAGCGCACAAACCTAATATAAATCGTTGAGATCCTCTGAAAGTGTCGGTTATTATTATTATTGGCCGTTTCAAACCGACGACTTGACACTTCTTCGGCACATCTATTAATGTTTTAAACCAAATCAGGTTCCTACTCCCAAATCGGTTAAATGGTAGCACTCTCAAACACACGATAAAACACAGAGAAATGCAGATTAAATGAGGGGAGGCAGTACCTGGAAACAGAAACGGTTTCAATCTTTAAACGCCGTACAATTACACCTGAGGTTAGCAACGACGCCAGGGCATGTGATGAGAATCAAAGAGAATATCAAAGAGAGAGGGGGGCAGAGAGAGAGA
>NC_044066.1:14905977-14935977 GCF_902167405.1 Gadus morhua | reverse complement strand
GGCTTTGGAGACCGCCAAAGAGTAACTAACGAGTCGCTCTACAAAAAACGCACAAGAATAAAACAAATAACCAAAAATCCACATCCAAAATGAATTTTATTTTACCTAAGATTGAAACTCTAGGAACGTTTGCACGGATTCCCTCATCCTTATTTGTGACTGGCGTTGTCGGTTTATGACCCTGGGGAAGTCCGAAAGGAAACAGATGGGTCTGGTGTCCTAAAATCGGTCTCATGATGAGCCCTGTATCACCCTGTGTGTGTGGCTGAACCACCGCGTTGGAGTCCATGTGAGCAGGCTAAAAATATCTGCTGCCGGCCGGGGCCTGGATATTCATCTCACGCGGGCCCCGGCCTCGACTCTCCGGTGACTTTCAATTCCGTGTTTGTTAAATCGAGCAAATTATGTTGTCTTTTTTAGCCTTGGCCGTGCCGGCTCTTAAGTTAAAAGGGAGCAGGCAGTGAATTAGAGGCCGCGTCCTGACTACTAGGGGGGATATGCTAACTCTGCGCTGGCTTTTGATTACAGGCTGGGGGCAGGAGAAAGGGAAGCCATCGATCTGTCCTGGTCTCCATGCATCACATCAATGGCTGCTTTACTCGTTTGTTGCCCTCTCTCTCTCCCTTTCTTTCTTTCCCTGCTTTTCTTCACTCTCGCGACTCCTCTTCATCAGGGTTGTGGTCTGCATCAGCCATTAAAACGCTCTTTGGAACACACACACACCCGAAATTAAACACTACATAATGCAAATGAACACTCCAAAGGACACAAACACTACCCACATCTACACTTCCAACAACCACACATCCACACCCACAAACTTCCAACACCCACACCTCCAGCACACATCCACACCCATACACCTCCAACACCCATACACCTCCAACACACATCCACACCCATACACCTCCAACACACATCCACACCCATACACCTCCAACACACATCCACACCCATACACCTCCAACACACATCCACACCCATACACACCCACACACCTCCAACACACATCCACACCCATACACCTCCAACACCCATACACCTCCAACACACATCCACACCCACACACCTCCAACACACATCCACACCCACACACCTCCAACACACATCCACACCCATACACCTCCAACACACATCCACACCCATACACCTCCAACACACATCCACACCCATACACACCCACACCCATACACCTCCAACACACATCCACACCCAACACACACCCACACCCATACACACCCACACCCATACACACCCACACCCATACACCTCCAACACACACCCACACCCATACACCTCCAACACACACCCATACACCTCCAATACACATCCACACACCTCCAACATACATCCACATCCATACACATCCAACACACATCCACACCCATACACCTCCAACACACATCCACACCCATACACCTCCAATACACATGCACACCCATACACCTCCAACACACATCGACACCCATACACCTCCAACACACATCCACACCCATACACCTCCAACACACATGCACACCCATACACCTCCAACAGGCCTACATCCACTCTTCCTCCCTCTCATGACTCTGGCTCCCTGGTTCGCTCTGGCTGGCTGGCCCTCCTCTCTCAGCGTTGGCTGACCCTTGTTTTTCAGCGTTTACCATTAAGCACTGCTCTTTGCTCCGCTCGCTATAGCAACAGGCAGGGGCCAGCCGGCGGGAGGAGGAGAATGCCCGTTGCCATGGACACCGCATGGAGTCGACGAATCAGGCCGAAACCGCTGGCTTCCCTGGGCCTTCGCAGAGGGCTTCAATAGCCCTCGAGGTTGCCCACTTTTCCTCTCGTACATATTCCAAGTGTGTATAAACTCCTCCACTTAGCCCGGCCCCCAGTCTCGATCGTGTGGACAGAAACCGTCGGCTTTTGAGAGGAGCGTGGTGGAGGCTCGGATATAAAAAGAGCGGCGTTTGGATCAGTGAAATCTGAGCCAAGCCGGAATAGAAAAAATAAACCCAGGAAAAACCTAAAACATATTTCTCAGTCAAAAGTCGCAGAGGAGCTGCGTGCGGCGGGAGCGTGTTCAGTAAGTCCGCCTCCGGTCTGACTAACCATCCGTCTCGCTGTTTACCTGGGCGCCGACATGACGGTGTGTGTGTACGGATACACCGACTGTCTGGTTGTCTGCTTGAGTTGCCGTCTGTTTTGACTAACCAGCGACGCGCTGACGGGCTCTCTGCTCGCGTTACCACCGCCGCTCCGTCTCCGTCACGGTTTGTCTTGTTTGTTAGCGTTTGAGAATCAGCGTTCTGGGGATGTTTCGATCCGGATGGTGAGGCGGTGTCAGACAATGGTGTGGGCAGATGCTAGTGTCAGTGCTCAGGGGAAGGGGGGGACCTCCTAGGAGCTCTGTAAATATACAGAGCCATCTGAAATGGTCAGCCTGCAGCGTATAGACGTATAGATCCACACACCCTGAGAGCAGCCTGTAGGCGTAAACATCCACACATCCAAAGAGCAGCATGGAGACACACACACACACAAAGAGCAGCCGGTAGCTGTAGACGTATACACACACACACACAAAGAGCAGCCGGTAGCTGTAGACGTATACACACACACACCCAAAGAGCAGCCTGTAGCTGTAGACGTATACATACACACACCCAAAGAGCAGCCTGTAGACGTATACATCCACACACCCAGAGGGCCGGGTCGATATCCGCATCAGGCTTCATCGACGGCGCCCGCTAAGGTTAACAAGCTGGTGGCGTGGAGGCGCGCGCCAAGCTCACGACAACCCCAGCTGTTTGTGTCAAAGGGCCGCAGAATCAATAGCGGGTCTGGACTTGTTGTTACGGAATTAACATCTGACCCTGCTCTTAGTCCCACTTCAGCCCGTTTGATCCACTGATCTCTCTTCGGGCCGCGCCCAACGGCCACTGATGTTCGGGGGTCTGTGTCTTTGATGTCGGAGCGAAGGAGAAGTTTGGTGTGTTTTTCCTTTTGACAGGAAGGGTCGTCAGTCACAGTCTTGGCTTGCTGCACTTCTTGTATTTGACGGGGAAGATAAAGGAAGTGTGTTGTTTTGGTCGCTTGTCAATCACTTTCCTTGATACACTTTGCATTTTCTCTTCGCCAAATTCTCCAGTCTGACAATCTTTGCTTTTGGAGATTTGCAAATGCTTTTTTTCCCTACCCTCGATATACAGTAAACCCAGTAAGGTTTCAACAGATTTGTCGAAGTGAGCAAATTGTGTGGTCTTCGTCTCAGCGTTCAGCAGACAGCAGTCGGTTTCTTGGAACTGCGTCCACATCGCAGACAGAACCACTAAACAACAATGACAACAAGGATTCGGAAAGTATTTCCACCGCGCCCCAGCCCACTAACGTAATCGTAGCTTACCCACCATACACACACGAGATTCGGATGATTAATGGAAGATCAGTTAGGCTTGGTTAAGAATGCGGTCGATTACGCAGAACTCTTTCTGCGATCTTGCTTATCAAATAAAAACAGGACTCTGGTACAATGGGCTGGCACGCTTCCTGCCCCTGCGGTAAGCGAGCCGGTGGATTAGTTAAACATCTGAGGCGTGTGTTCAGCTGTTGTCTAGCTGTGTGTATGAGTGGGATTAGCGTGAACGGCATGTAATTCGGGTGTTCTTAACGAGTTCGGCTCCGTTTGACGAAGCCCTGTACCTGCGGGACATCAGCGGTGTGTGGGACGATTCCGATCCGACAAACTGTTTAGCGGACGCTTTTATCCGGCGCCAATTACAGTCGACGTTTCCATTTTCTCTGGTTTCCCTCGGCGCCACGTGTCGTTAAGTAGCAGGTAGGGGTTAGGATGGCTGGGAGAGGCCTCCTACCTGGTGTGTGTGTGTGTGTGTGTGTGTGTGTGTGTACCTGGTAGGTGTCCCACAGTCTGATGGTACATCGTAGCGGCAGCTCTCTCATCAGCAGGTTGTTCATCCAACGAAACGCAAACTGCAGATACTCAACTTCGTATTGCTGCATGTGGAGGTGCACGGAGTCTGCAGACACACACACACACACAGATTAATATCACAGATCTCTGTTCCTGTTCTAACCACAGCTTTACGGCAGACGTGTGCATCTTCATTTTTATTCCTTCTGCGTCATGGATTTGCTATGAGAGCTGTCTGAGGGACAGACAGGCTTCAGACAGATTGAAAGAGAGACAGACTGATGGAAGGCTCGATTGAGATATGGATAGACTTCTTAAGACAGGCTGACAGAGGGAGAGATGGGCAGACAAGAGACACTTAAGCTTGGCTAAATATTATTATAACACCGGAGGGGAGAACATAACCAATTAGCCCTGTTTTCACAATGACGAAAAGTGTGTTTGGGGGGGGGGGGGGGGGAGGAGAGAGAGAGAGAGAGAGAGAGAGAGAGAGAGAGAGAGAGAGAGAGAGAGAGAGAGAGAGAGAGAGAGAGAGAGAGAGAGAGAGAGAGAGAGAGAGAGAGAGAGAGAGAGAGAGAGAGAGAGAGGTTTTGCCACTTGTTTTTATAAACAGATGACATCCAATGCAACACAAACAAGCTAACTTTAGCTAAGAGACCTTTACTGTACCTGCATATTTTACTGGATTATACCATAATGCTTGTAAGTACTGTGTACTGTTGCACACTGCTTGAATTCCTTAAGTCCAGGTCCAGGAGATAGTTTGATAAACTCCCTTCATTACCTAATTTGTTCTAGAGTACCATACTATAATTAACCTTTGTTTTGCCTTTAGAGATGGATGGAGATTAAGGTAACAATAGAGAGAGTGAGATACACACACCGACATAAACGGAACCCGCGTCAACACACACAAACACAAATCACCCAACACGCACAGCCATTTACACACACACAAACACAGATCAACAAACACACATAGGCATTACCCCACATACACATATCAACAAACATACACAGACATTTACACACACACACAGGCATTTACACACACACACATATATCAACAAACACACACAGGCATTTACACACATACACACTCAGGAGGGGCATATTAATACAGAAGGATACACACTCATTCATATAAACGCACACCATATGATTGTGTGTAGGGCATATGCATGCACACAAAAAACGGTAACACACACAAAGTTATAAAAAACACACATAACACTGTCACACTCACACAATAGAGATGTAATTATGGAGCTGTCAAGAGCATCTCTGTAAAAAGGAAGGAACATTGCCAGCCCTGCGCACAGTGACTGACACCAATATATATATATATAGATACATGTCACACAATCACACACACACACACACACACACACACACACACACAGGTAGGCTTGGGGGGAAGGAGGCGTCGTCAGGGCTGCTGGCAGGGTGATTATCACATGGATGGTTAGAAACAAACAAAACCAAGCTCATTAAACATCCAACACATGCCAGAGACGGATGGCGGGGCGAGGGCTCTGCCAAAGGCACACAAAGGAAGGGAGAGAGGGAGGCAGATCCTCTGAGATGCTTAATTCAGCGCTAGGCTAATGAACTCGCTGGGCCCGATATCATCGTCTTCAGCAGAAAAGCTGAGGAAGAGAGGGAAACACGAGAGCAACGCGAACAACAAGCCGTCCAACGGGACGCGCTGGGCCCGACCAATGAGAGGAGACGGGCCGGGTCCATGAGAGGGTGGAAGCAATGTGGCGGGGCTGTCGAGAAAGGGGCGGTTCCAGTGAGAAAGGGGAAGGGCCAAACAAAATAGGGGACATAGTTTGCAATTCTCTGTCGGTTCGTTGGAAGACCTGAATAGGGAATAAAGAGCGAGCGAGAATGTCACCCACGGTATATTATGAGAGCGTTGTGATCACTACAGCTGTGTTGTCTGTGAGTGGCTCTAGCGACAGGGCTGCCTGGCACAAAGCCTGACAGCTCGTAACAGTGTTGTGCCACACTAATCTCTCGCTCATTTCACAGTGTGCCTTAGCACCGACACCACGACGGAAAGTTGATCATCACACTTCTCGGGTTGTTTTCCGTCAATATGAACCAGGGGCAAGACATAAACCAACAGCAGCCGTGGAGAGAGCACAGCAACGGGGTTCAGAATGTACCCCACAGCGGCGGGTCGCGACCTTCGACCTTTGACCTGTTCCACAAAATGGTCAGCGAGAAAATCCATGATCACGTTTCATATGCAAACGTTGAACGAATCTGCGTTTACATGTGCATTCATCTAGCAAAAACAAAACAAAACAGAAAACGTATAATGGAACAAATACACAAAGAGGCGGCATTTGGCTCAGGGGGCAGAGGGGATGGCTCGCAACCGCGAGGTTGGAAGTTGGATCCCCGGCTCCTCCTACCTGAGGTTCCAGGTGTCCCTGAGCAGGACGCCTCGACGAGGTGGCCGTCTCCTTGCGTGGTTGCCACCGTGGTCGATGGGTGAATGTGAGCATGAATGTGTGAATGTTGGGCAATATTGTAAAGCGCTTTGAGTGGCCACCGGTTAGATAAGCGCAGTTTGAATGCAGTCCATTTACGTAGCCACACTATTTTGTACATAAAAAAAGGGGGGTCTATTTCCAGAAAAAGTTACCGCCTGCACTACCCTCTCTCACCACTGCCCCCCAGTGTCCACCCGGCTGCATGATGGATGGCGAGCCTACTGCTGTGTAGGCTGCTGGGTGGATCAATCCATCATGTAACGGGATGAACACTTCTCGTGTTGACACCGTAGGCCACACTTTAAAAGGGGCTCGGAACGACTAATCAAAAGCACGCCCGCGGACGGCGGTTAAATTCGGGGTAAACCAGGGGAGTTTTGTTTACAGGGTTCTGAGGAGTCTGATTGAGACGAACTACAAACAGTAGTCCTGCTGCTGCCCCCCCCCCCCCCCCCCCCCCCCCCACCACACTGGTAATGGGAATGACTGGGAACTCAGTGCCCTGCATGCTGGTATGGAAACCACAGCTTGAGCAGTGGCACTGGTGGTGGTACTGGTGGAGGTGGTGGTACTGGTGGAGGTGGTGGTGGAACTGGTGGAGGTGGTGGTACTGGTGGAGGTACTGGTTGAGGTGGTGGTGGAACTGGTGGAGGTGGTGGTGGTGGAACTGGTGGAGGTAGAGCTTGAGGTAGTACTGGTGATGGTGGTATTGGTGGTGCTGGTACTGGTGGAGGTAGTACTGGTGGTGGGGGAGGTTGTGAGGGTACTGGTGGTGGTGGTAGAGGTGGTGGTGGTACTGGTGGAGGTGGAGGTGGTACTGGTGATGGTGGTATTGGTGGTGGTGGAACTGGTGGTGGTGGTTCTGGCGGAGGTGGAGGTGGTGGGGGTACTGGTGGAGGAGGATGGAGGTAGAGAGCAGGTGTGGAGGCAGATGGAAATGACATCGCAGTTTTCCTGTCTCCACTTCCTGTTCATGTGTGGCTCGGGCCGCGAGCTGACCAGCAAGGTTGCGTAGCAGCTGCTGGTGCTGGTGTTGCTGGGGGCGGTGGGGGTGGGTCAAGGAGAAGGTCAAAGGTCGCAAACTGACTGGTGAATATCTTTTAAGGTTTTGCCAACGAGGCAGATTCTGTGCGGGCCAGCTCTCCTCTCCACCAAACGTAATTACAGCTCCACTCTCACTGCCGTTTCTCTGTGTCCTCCTCTCCCTCTCTCCCCCTCTCCCCCTCTCCCTCTCTCCCTCTCTCTCCTATCTCTCTCTCTCCTAACCGAATCTCTCTCTCCTTACCCTCTGTTCGCTCTCTCTCTCTCTCTCCTAACCCTCTTTCCTCTCTCCTAACCCTCTCCCCCTATCTCTCCCTCCCTCTTCCTCCCTCTCCCTCTCTCGCTCCCTCAAGGCTACGTCTGTGCCTCTCTCTAAACAGTGTATTGGCACGATCAATGCATTACCGTATGACCAGAAGAGTAAGCCAGCAAGTAAACGAATCGATGAGGGGAATGCAGATGAAGGAGAGTTAAAACACGGTCCACGCGCCTCTCTTCAGCTCCTTTGAACCAGGGTCACTTTAAGTGATTCAAAGCCCAACTGATCTGTTGTTTTCGTTTTATGCTTATTCAAATTCAGTTTAACTGCATTTAAAAACAAAAGCATCTAAAGCGTTCTGTACAGAGAGGAGTTGGTTTGCCGCGGTAACGGACTGGACGCGAGGGGCAGACTGGATGTGAGTGGACGGACTGGATGTGAGTGGACGGACTGGATGTGAGTGGACAGACTGGACAGAGAAAGACAGAGCGAGACAGAGAGAGAGATAGAGGCTGAGAGACAGAGTCAGACACAGAGACAGAGACTCAGAGATTTTTCCACATGATTTATCAATGTAAATTGACCCCCTTTGGGTTTAAATTGACAGGGAAACGTTTCCCGGCAGAATGTGAATCAAAGCGTTCACCGAGAGATTGAATATGACGTCATGTCTGTCATGCACGCGCAGATGTTTATGCACATCGACGATGGGATTTTTCCTGAAGCCCCCGAAGGCAGTGGGTCGCCGACACACACAAGCCTCAGCGCTGGTTTCCATCATCGTTTGTACCCTCGCTAAATACATATTTAAAAAGCCTCTCCTGAAGGAGAAAAAAAACTAGCTGGGCTTCCTCAAAGACGACACATCCACCCGCCCCAAAACAAACAGCCGAAAGGTCAGACGTCAGAAACAATCTATGCGGTGATACGGTGTTCTGGCCCGGTGTGTCCCCACAGCACACACAGGCAGCCGTCTGAGGGCAGGGCAGAACAGGTTATGATCCACGCACACATGCCCTCATTCAGAGAGGGGAGGGGAACGCACAACGCAGCCACTAAAAAGGTTACCGCGAAGATGAGAGGGGGGGCAGGGAGGCAAGACTGGGCCGGGGAAGCGGCGGATGGTTCAAGACACAACGCCACAACCGTTCCCGTCTCTGCTCTTCACTTCCGTTCGGTAGGCGTGGTTCATTCTCTCTCTCTTGCACGCTCTCTTGAGTGTCTGCCCTCTGTTTGACGGAGATGGAGAGAGCTGTGAGCTGCATTTAAACCGAGCAGAGAGCGAGAGGGTAAGAGAGATAGAGGGAGATCTGTCTGTTGTAATAGAGAGGGAGACCGAGAGGGAGACAGGGAGAGGGGGAAGGAAAAGATGGAGAGGTAGAGGAAGAGAGAGATGGAGAGAGAGGTGGATAGATGGAGAGTGAGAGGGGGGGGTGACAGAGAGGTGAGCTGAAGACCAGCTTGGTGACCCATGTATTGTGAACATTAATCCAATGAAACACTGACCTTTCGCTCTACCCATCCCTCTCTTTATCCTCCCTCCCCATCCATCCCTCTCTTCCTCCCTTATCAATCTCTCCGGCCCCTTCCCCGCCCCCTCCATCACTCTCCCTCGCCCGCTCTCTTTCTCCCTCTCTCTCTCTGTGTTCATCCACCTCTTCCTACCGACGGTCGTCCCAGTCTTTCTCCCCCTCTATTGACCACCACCCCTTTGAAATGTTTACACCGAAATAATTCATCAGATTCCGATTCAGAACGTCATGGATAATTGGTTGATGTCAACATTTCCACCGTCCCGAATTCAAATGTTTCTGTCCGGGAGTTAAAGGCAGCAGAGAAGCCCAGTGTATCTCAGAGTGATGAACTGGCTGTTGTACATGAGCATGCTGCCAATTGTTGCGCCAGCTCCCCGGGATCTTGGAAGAGAGGCATGGTGTCGCTTCACGTTGCTGCGCCGGCCGTAAACCTCAGCGATTGGCCGGTGACCGTACCCCTTCGCTCAGACCCTCATACACTCAGAGCTCTGGGCTCTAACCAGCAACCAGTGGGCCCTGCCGAGGGGGCCCTGAGGCTGAGCCCTTTGAGCGAGCCGCCGGCCTCCTGAGCGGAGGGGCTTATGCTAAGGTCTCTGCTCTACCTCCACCTCCCACAGAAGACCGCCTTTGAGTCGGCTCATGTCTGCATGCGAGGGTCACGGCTAATACCATAAGAGATAGCTACAGAGAGCTATGGCTAATACCACGAGCTTTAGCTAGGACAGAGAGCTATCGCCAAAACGGAGAGCTATTGCTAAATCAGGGATCTTTCGCTAAATCCGCAAGCTATCGCTAAATCTGAGAGCTATCGCGCAAATAGATAGCTATCACTAATACCGTGAGCTATAGCTGAACAAGAGAGCTATTGCTAAATCAGCAAGCTATCGCTAAAACAGCGAACTAAAGCTGAAACAGCAAGGTATCGCTGAAAAAGTCAGCTATCGCTTAAACAGAGAGCTATCTCTGATACCACGAGCTAGAGCTGAAACAGAGAGCTCAAACCGCAAGCTTCAGTTACACAGAGCCATCGCTAAAACAGCGAGCTATAGCTAAAACAGAGAGCTATCTCTCAAAGTGAGAGCACCAGTTAAACAGAGCCATGGGTGACGACAGCCTGTGCGGTCATCATTTTCGCCATCGGCTGCTGCGTCAACAACGCAAAGAAAGACAATCCTGTAACGCTAGACTCTAAGCGCAATCTGATCCCTGCGAGATGCTAGCGACGCTGATGGCAGAGGTAGCCGTGACCGTCGATGACACAGCAGGTAGACAGATTGACGGACAGGGCAGACAGACAGACAGGTCGAGGCAAACAGCTAAAAATCCAATGGTAAACATAAAGGGTTATGCATCTCTTTCTCTGCCTCTGTTTGACATCGTCTCTGCAAGTCTATATACTTTTCTCTCTCTTGAACAATTCAACCTTTACACAATGTTTGTTGGCATTATTAAGCATTCAAAGGTTGTAGTATGTTGAGTATCACCCATATGAAATAAGGATAATAGCAATCTCTCTTTTCACCCTATACACCCCCCCCCCCCCCCCCATTTCGCCTCTCTCTATCTCACCCCCTCTCTCTTCTCCCTCTCTCTCCCTCCTAATCCAGGCAGCGCATCCCTCCTCTCTGATTGGCTGACAGGTGCAGGTGACCCAGGGGAGTGTTAGGAGCGTCACAAGGTCAGAGCAGAACACTGAGTCTTTGGAACAGAACCAGGGGGCTGATCAGTCCTTGTTCTCTGATTCACCTCCCATCCCCTCCTCCTGACACCTCTCTGATGTCTGTCTGTGTGTGTGTGTGTGTGTGTGTGTGTGTGTGTGTGTGTGTGTGTGTGTGTGTGTGTGTGTGTGTGTGTGTGTGTGTGTGTGTGTGTGTGTGTGTGTGTGTGTGTGTGTGTGTGTGTCCATCGCTCTCACTCAACCTCCCTCCATCTGCCTCTCTCACTCACGCTCTCATCAGAAAGACAGACGGACAGTCGGACAGAGCCATATACAATAAAGTATCAGTAAAAACAAATTCATTATGAATAGAAAATCGTAGGGCTATTTGCAACACTTGAGGGTGCGTGTGTGTTCGTGCGCGTCTTAATTAAATTCCACGTGTTTCTCTGTCGGGGGTCTGCGCATTGTAACACATAAGTTGGGGTTTAATAAGCTTCCAAGTGTTGTGTGTGTGTGAAACTCGCTGCGCTGCCACAGCCCAGACTATGTGCTTGTTTTGTGGTATTTTTGGATCTTAATAGAAATGCTTGTATCTCGTTAAGACACCGCTACATTCCTCCTCACAACAGAATTTCTTCACTGCAGTGATCAGCGTGTGTGTGTGTGTGTGTGTGTGTGTGTGTGTGTGTGTGTGTGTGTGTGTGTGTGTGTGTGTGTGTGTGTGTGTGTGTGTGTGTGTGTGTGTGTGCCTGCGGAGGTCTGGAGGTGTTTCAGCGCAGTAATAATGTGCGAGTTCCAGCACTCAGCTGTCTATCTACAGTCACTTGTTTGGCAGGGAGGCATCCACACACACACACACAGACACACACACACACACACACACACACACACACACACCTGCAGCTGTTGCTAGGCAACCCGACAGGTAGCAGGCGTTTAACTCCAGACATCAGAGACGTTAACCCTCACCCCAGATGCAGCTGCCGAGCGACCCCGGCGACCTTCAGGTCCAAGTTAAGACTCTGATTAAGAACTCTCTCACTCTTACTCTCGCTCTCCCTCCCCCCTCAACCTCTCCCCCTCCCTCTCTCACTCTCCCCTCCCTTCTCAACCTCTCTCCATCTCCGTCTCTCTAGCTGTACCTCGCTGCCTTTCTCTTTGTTTTTCTCTCCCACCTCCACACTTTTAAACCGCTCTCTCTCTCTCTATCCCTACCCCTCTCTCTACCTTTCCGTTTTTCACAGAGAACAGGACAGACCACACGCCTAACGACATATTAACATACATTTAAAGGTTCTTCTCATTAGGTGAGAGGAGGGCAATGATTGGCCAGAACAGCACACCATATTGGAATGGAAACAACTGAATCCATTCCCTAACAACCCAGTTCCCTAAAACCCTGTCCTCAAATCCGGAAATCTCACAAATCTCTAAGCGTCCACTTTGGTCAAAACATTTCTAATTAAACTCTGAGGGTCCGACACAAGAAAGCCCCGTAGGCAGTGCGATTCTGAACGAAGATAGCGGCCACGCTAACGGAAGCTAATGCTGCGTTTTATTATCCATCCGTCTCGGAGGTCCGAGGACGTTGCCTAGCGACACGCACGAAAATGCCCCATTTCCTCGGACGGCGAACTCGCCATCTCGGTTGAACTCAGTGGTGACCGAGCTAAATTCCGAGACAGAATTCAAGATGGCTGCGCCCAGTGTGACTTGAAGCGTGAACTGTTTTCATTGTGCTTGGACCGCTTTGGTGGATTAAATGGCAATTTCAAATCACTCGTTTTACTGCAATACCTTACTAGGTCCGTATCTCTGCCTATGGCCTATAGCCTACCTATTTTGGAGCTTGGGTACTCTTCCAATGCTACCATGACAACAGCTTTCCGGGTGGCGTCCATGTTTTCCTCCAACGACCGAGCAAAATAATAAAACGCTTGAAGTGTGGGCGTGGCGTCAGATCCGAGATGTTTCGCAGAGAATACTAAAACGCACCATCAATACCAAGCAACATTTCTCCAAGCCGCGAGGGTATCTGCAGAAAGAGTGCAATCTAAATCTTGGAACACGGCCTCAGCATTCACCTCTGAATCTAAAGTGCTCCGTTCACGGTTTTATGAACGGACACAGAACAAATCCTCCTTTTTTCCGAACTGAACCAGTCCAGTGAACCCGGTGGGTCGAAGCAACAAACAATCCACTGTTGGATCCAAGGTTCACCGCCGTGCTCATGATCAGAGCATTTAACATTCAAGAGTCCTAAAGTATCGCCCGCTCAGTGTCTAGCTCTGTCTCCACGTCCGTGAACACAGATTGCATATTGCTGCCTTCAAACCAGTTAATGTTATTAGTTGATTGCTTCGTTCATGGGTTAAAGATGATAAACGACCACGCCAGGGCAGTTCATTTGCACTTTTGCTGGAGAACCCTGAGCTCCATTTACGAGATCGTGCTGAACACTCATCTGGAGCGTAATGGATGTCAAACACTGGCCAACTGACCAATCACACTACGCGCCATAACGGAGAAAAAACAGGTATGGTTTACAACTCGACACAGACAATGTCATCAATTCACCTGCGGTATCAGGCGAACCGGCCAAGTCCTTTAAAAGAGAATTAAAATACCCCACACAAAAGGGTAATCTGGCAACCAAATCGTAAGAACCATCAAAAAATCGGGCCTGTGCTCACTAGCGTTGGAAGGAGAAAATTGGCCACACAATCAGGCAAATTATCATTTAGTGTGTACCAAGCATTTACCTCTCTCACCCATCTTTATCCTTCTTAACACACTCTCTCTCCACCATCTCACCATCGCAACACCCCCTCTCACCCATCTCCCTCCCTCTTAACACCCCCTCTCTCCCCCATCTCTCCATCTCAAAGCCCTGACTCTCCCCCAACTTTCTCCCTCTCAACCTCCCCCCTCTTTCCCATCTTTCTCCCTCTGTGGTGTCCTGCCGGTTTTTAGCAATAAAATAACATACCTTTTTTCCCTTCTCGAGACCTTGTCTTCCAGACAAGAACAGGGAACTTTCCAATCTTTCTAATTGCCAACTGGCAGCGGCGGCGTCAATGGAGGTGTGAGCAGGTTTAATTCACTAATGCCGCCGTTTCTCAGGGTAACACTAAATTTGGATGTATCCTGCACAGCGTGTGGAAAGCGTGCGGCGTGTTTTGGCCGGTGATTCGCTGGAGCCGGCGGAACGGTGAGGTGCCTTTAGACAGCGAGACGTCGGAGAGAGAAGAGCGGGTCACACAGGGTCACGGAGGAAACAGATGCAACAAAATATGGCTCTTCGGGAGAGGTTACTTTTGATTCATTTTGCTCCTTTCCCGACATAAGTAGGGGGACTAATCTTCCAAAGCAGACGATGAATATAATCATAAGGAGTTGTGCAAAAGGTTGCCGTCAGCGGACGACCCCGAGACCCGTCCCAAAGCAATGCGTGTCGTGGCCTAGCGGAGAGGAGCCGGGATGGAAAACAGGAGATGGAGTCGCGGGAGGGGAACACACACACTGACATAGGAGGGGGACGTTACCAGGGCACAGAAACGCTGCCTGTGCAGAAGGTTGGTTTGGGTTTGTGTGCGTGTCACTGATTCCTTCCAGTGCGCAGTGGTAAGAGAATATGTTAACGCGACACAATGGAAGAAGAAAGGAGAAAAATGAAACAAGACAGACAGGCTGACAAGGCAGGCAGGCAGACAGACAGACAGGCAGGCAGAAAAGGCAGACAAGGCATTCAGGCAGAAAGGGAGAGACAGACAAGGAGACAGACAGAGAGACAGGCAGTTAGAAAGACAGACAAACATAGCCGCCCAGTAGAAAGAAGAGCAGGCATACTGGTAGACAGAAAGACATGGAGACAGACAGAAGGACATGGAGACAGAGAGACAGACATGGAGACAGAGAGACAGACATGGAGACAGACAGACAGACAGACAGACAGACATGGAGATAGACAGACAGACTTGGAGACAGACAGACAGACAGACAGACAGACAGACAGACAGACAGACAGACAGACAGACAGTCAGACAGTCATGAAGATAGACAGACAGACATGGAGACAGACAGACAGACTTGGAGGCAGACAGACGGGCGTCTCACCATCGATCCGGCTGACCAGCTCTTCCAGGGCTTTGACTTTCCTCTGAATCCCGGGCTGGGCGAACGTGTAGTTATCCTGCACAGGGGGACACAAGTAAAGCTGAGTTGCTATGGTTACTGTTGTGGCGCCATTGCAGTGTTTACCACTTTTGGTCGCTTGTCGTTTTTGTATATTGTGGTCACCGGACGTCAGTTGTCATGATAGTTATATATCTCATTATTTGATTGATCCTCTCATTCAGTTTATAAAAGGCCTCTTGTTATACAACGCCTACAGGTGGACATTAGGGATCGAACCCAGAAGCTTTGGATGTCGTAGTATGGCCACTACCCTGCCCCTGCATACCAGCTGATAATGCTGGGTGATTGTCTGGTTTGAGCTCAGTTTTTATATACATGATGTTCATCTGAAGCGATCACACGCAGCGACATGGTGGACTGGGAGTAGATTGTATTTTATAGTGTATATACGGAGCTGATCTGAAGATTATTCTGTTTTTTTTGGCATATGGGGCACATGGTAAGGTTACACGACACACACACACACACACACACACACACACACACACACACACACACACACACACACACACACACACACACACACACACACACACACACACACACACACACACACACACACACACACACAGCAAATAAGGTTTCCTGGAGGGGTAATTTCAGAGTGTCTAGAAAACAGCTGAGGTGGCAAATAGAAAGAGAGGAAGAGAACGACGGAGAAAGAGAGGGAGGGAGAGAACGATGGAGAGTGAGAGAGAGGGAAAGGGATAGGGAGGGAGAGGGGGAGAATGATGGAGAGAGAGAGAGGGAGAGAACGATGGAGCGGGAGGGAGGGAGGGAGAGAAAGATGGAGTGAGAGTGAGAGAGAGGGAAAGGGATAGGGAGGGAGAGAGGGAGAGAATGATGAAGAGAGAGAGAGGGAGAGAACGATGGAGAGGGAGGGAGGGAGGGAGAGAACGATGGAGTGAGAGTGAGGGAGGGAGAGAAAGAGATAGACAGTGAGGGAGAGGGAGGTGGTGTGATAGAGTGAGAGAGCGAGAGATTAAGAGAAGGGCAGAGAGAAAGACAAAAATAGGGAGAGACACAGAGAGGGAAAGAAGCAGAGAGAAAGAGGTTCAGACGCAAAGAGAGGGACGGGGAGAGAGGGGGGCAGGAAAAGAGGGAGAGAGAGAAGTCATTAAGCAACATACAGCTCTGGTTGTCCTTCAGGCTCAGCAGAGCAGCCCTGTGTGTGCGTGTGTGTGCGTGTGCGTGTGTGTGTGTAAGCCACCACATGACGATGTCACTCAGACTTGTTCGCCCTCTGGTTCTCTCTCCTTCCTTTCACTTCCTATCCTCCCTACCTCCCCCTCTCCCTCAATATCCCTTTCCTATAACTCCCTCATCCTTTCACGTCATTCCCTCCTTCTTCCACTCCCTCTTTCGTTTCATCCTTTCATATCTGCCTCTCCTTCCATCTCTTTTTCTTTCCCTTTTTCCTTTTTTAAATCGCTCTCTCCCTCTCTACCTCTATAGCTTTATCCTTTCCAACAATGGATTCCTTTTGTTTACCTTATTGACATATCTTGACAACGGTGATCTCATGCCATGACATGCAAACTGTAATCTCATATCATGGCATGCCAACTGTAATCTAATGTCACGACATGACAACTAATCTCATGAAATGACAACTGTATTCTCACGTCATTACATGACAACTGTAATCTCATGACAAGTGTGTTCTCATATCATGACAACTGTATTCTCATGTCATGATAACTGAATTAGAGAGAAGGAAAGAAATGTTTAGTCTAAAAATTTCTTTTTTTTAATCTTCCAATTTTTTCATCTTTGTTCCCTATTGGAATTACGACCTACAGTTCACAAAAAACTTATATTTTTAATAGTATTTTCTCCTCGCAGAGTTCCCCTTTAAAAAGGCCAAGAGCTAAACCAAGCACTGAATAAAGTGAAGGAATAAATAAGTGGAAAAACAATCATGAAAGGATGTCCAAAGGACTGAATAAACGTCCCCATCCTAGGATGGGAAAACGACATTAAATAAACAGAAATAATGAACATACATATAAATGTTCGTTCATTTAAAGTCTAAACATGAGGATACAAAGCACAATACGGGTTTTGTACTTGGAGATTTCTCCAGAGGACAGAATGGACCAAACCATCTGAGATTGAGGATCTCCATCTCTCTGCCCTACCCTCGGTGTACCCCCTCTCCCCCCTGCGCCCCTCGGCCCCCAGCTTCTTAATGTGGTTAGGGGCTTTAAACAAGTGAAGGGCCAGTCTAAAGAGCTAGAGGGCACAACTAATTACATCTGCATTATTAAAGCTGCTCGTTTTAATTCTCTAATTCTCTCTCCCCCCCCTCTCTCTCCCCCCTCCTCTCTCTCTCATATCCCCCCCCCCGCCCATATCTCTCTCCCCCCCCCAATCTCTCTCTCTCTCCATCTCCTCTGTCTTTCTCACCCCCCCCTCTCCCTATCTCTCTCTACATCTCCCTCCCCTCTCTCTCTCCCTCTCACCCCCCTCCCCTCTCCCTCACTCTGTCAACCTTCCCCCCTCTGGGTCGATGTCCCCTCTCCTCTATTAACAACAACAATGGCCGCAGGCTGCTCAGTGATTGGCTCTCATTGTGGCCAAGGATGTCTGTCACGAAGGTGGACATGACCCGGAGTACAATACACATCTGTGTGTGTGTGTCAGGAGATGACAGGACCAGATAAGATGTGGACAACAATGAAAGTCAGAGTTGACGGCAGGACCAAAGCAAGACAGGCAATAATCATCCGAGTGTGTGTGTGTTTGAGTGTGTGTGTGTGTGTGTGTATAAAACAGCATCATAAAGAATGACGGACGGACAGACAGACAGAGCCAAAAGCACTAAAATATCAGTGAAAACGAACTCAATATGAATGGAAAATGTTGTGCCACAAAACATATTGCAGTGTGTGTGTGTGTGTGTGTGTGTGTGTGTGTGTGTGTGTGTGTGTGTGTGTGTGTGTGTGTGTGTGTGTGTGTGTGTGTGTGTGTGTGTGTGTGTGTGTGTACTTGTATGTAGCCTTCAGCACTCCGTCTCGGAGGAAATCCTCAGTGCAGCTCCGCCAAACCCAAGGTCCATCATTGACACGACTCAATGCAAACCACAAGCAGAGTATACACACAATCCCACAGAAACCCCTTCCGTCCTCACTGACACTTATTTATATGTATATGCCAGACACGCATACACGCCGACACACTGTCGCTACGCACACCCTCCCTCGAGGGACCCCCAACACACGTCCTGTCACTCAACCGGGCCCTACAAGAACACACTCCAGCTGGCCCCGGCGCACTGTGCGTGCGTGCGTGCGTGTGAGTGTGTGTGTGTGTGTGTGTGCGTTTGTGTTCATATCACTCTACTGAGTGTCTGCAAGTTGCCGTCTGTGGGCGCAGGATGATTGACAGCCCAGCCAACCTGTCCCCGCCGCCCCCCGCCCCCCGGGGGAGGGACCAGAACGGGACGGGAAGCGTCTGGCTGACCGCCGTGCCCCTGCTGCCGGCCCAGGGAGACCCCTCTGCTGGCAGCCCCCACCGGGCCTCGGAGGAACAGATGGAACCCTCCCCGGATAGAGGGGAACGGAGATAAGACCAGCCCCAACACGGACTGGGGCTAAACCAGGGCCTGGAGCTAAACCAGGGCCTGGTGCTAAACCAGGGCCTGGGGCTAAACCAGGGCCTGGTGCTAAACCAGGGCCTGGTGCTAAACCAGGGCCTGGGGCTAAACCAGGGCCTGGTGCTAAACCCGGGCCTGGTGCTAAACCAGGGCCTGGTGCTAAACCGCGGCCTGGTGCTAAACCAGGGCCTGGTGCTAAACCAGGGCCTGGGGCTAAACCAGGGCCTGGTGCTAAACCAGGGCCTGGTGCTAAAACAGGGCCTGGTGCTAAACCAGGGCCTGGTGCTAAACCAGGGCCTGGTGCTACAACGTGGCCTGGTATTAAACCAGAGCCTGGGGCTAAACCAGGGCCTGGGGCTAAACCCGGGCCTGGTGCCTCAACGAGGCCTGGTCCCACAACACTGGTGGTGCCAAGACGCCGCTCCGTGTCTTGTCACGTGAGTGTGTGTGTGTGTGTGTGTATATGTGTATGTGTATGTGTGTGTGTGTGTGTGTGTGTGTGTGTGTGTGTGTGTGTGTGTGTGTGTGTGTGTGTGAATAAACAGAGGGCAAAACAGTTTGAATCAAATTCCAAGGATTATTATTCTCCGTGCTGCTGATGGAGGATAAATATATAAAATCCATTCAAATATAACAGTTATATTTGCATGCATAAGAACTTGAATTATTGCAGACTTAAATTCCCATTTGGAGGTTGTTTCATAATTTTTATGAAATAGATGGGTCATAGGGTCATGGGATATAGATAAAACATGCCATATGGAGCATGTACAATATAAGTAAAGAAGTCTGAAGAAATGGTTTTAATTAATTTGTTGAGTGTTCGGAGATCTGACCAACTGTCCATCTTTCGTGCTGGCACTGACAACTGAAGGTTCCTCAGAAATATTTGTATATTATGATATTCTAAAATGTGAGGTTCCAGTGAGCTTCCCCTGGATTAGTTTTAACTAAAGTTTAGCACTTTTTGGAGCAAACAATCTGTAAATTGGTAAATTGTACATTTCTGACCAGTAGCCACTCAAAGTGCTTTACAATATTCCCCAACGCTCACCAATGGCGACAGTGTCAACCATGCAAGACAACTAGCTCAGGGACACCTCGCCACTCAGCTAGGAGGAGCCGGGGATCGAACCAGTAGCCTTCCGGTCACCAGCCAACCCGCTCTACGTCCTGAGCCACATGTCGCCCACAACACACTCACCAATCTACTCCGTTCTGCCCTCCTTCTCCCCTCTCTTCCCCACTCAGAAGGTCTGGCCCCTCCAGGACCACCTGTCCCGGGTCAGAACCACCAGCGGGGCCGGCATGGCCTGGCATGGGGCCCCTGGGGCCCGAGCCTGACCAGGGGGCCAGGGGCCTTCCTACATTAGAGTCAGTGGTGCGTGCTAACGGGGCACGGCATTAGCATTTCTCCTGGTGGCGTCCGGGGCTGAATCCCATTAAGGACCCCCGCCGAAGAAGCCGGGGACAGGGAATTAGCATAACAGGCGGGTTTCCGTCGGATCTCTTTAAAACCGAGAGTGCCTCCCGGGTGTACTGTGGGAATAATGGATTTTTAAACTTGTCATCACTTCCTCCCTCCATCCACCTCTTTGAATTTGAACGGGCTCTGGTGGAGGACCGCTGCCTGGCTCACAGTTTGGGCGGCGCAGAGGAAAACCAAATAGGCAGGCGGGGGGCACCTGAGCCCCCCCCCAGAGTTTGAAATGTTAAATGGACTGCATTTATGGAGCGCTGTCTGGCCCCTCCACTCACTTTACTGGAGTGCTTCTCAACCACAGGGGCGCGCACCTTTGGGGGCCGGGCCGCAGAGATTCAGAAATCAATCCACACTTTTGCAAAATTGTTCCATTATCATTTTAACTGTCTATTTTTATTGCACCCGATTCAATTTAGCAGAAGAATGAAGGAATGGGAGTCATACACCCAACCACAGTTACCCACATGAATCAAGTTGGCATTAGACAATTGCACGTAACCGTGTCTGAATAAAGGTATTTCCCATCCAATGCCTGTTAATGTTACTATGCGGTTTGTGTTTACTAACCGTGATGCACATTTGAATTTCCATATTTGGTCATGACCTTATACGGATGAGAGATCAGGGAATGTAATTAGCAGTCTACGTTGTGGTTGATAGATGAGTTATACCTAACTAATACAACAATGGAAAATAATCAGACATCGATTTATCAAACTATTGATCAACGTTTGACTCTTAATAGCGGCCCTAGAGTGTTTACTCCATTGGATTAGCCAGGCAAATAACGACGGACAAAGAAATAGAGTAATCACATCACACACTCTCTCCTTCCTGCTTAACTACACACACGTTCACACACTGCTGGGAAACCATGCAGGCCAACGACTAGCTCACCAGGGACACCCAGGCTGAGGGTTAGGGTAAGCCCGGGGCCTTGCTCAAGGAACAGGCAGCAGAGAATATGACTTTTTAATGATCCCGGAAAAAAGGTGAAAGATGAAACATGGCATATTACCATAGATCATAAGGGGACTTAAGATATGGGAATACACAAACAAACTCCAAGGTCTCTTGAAGTTACTGTTTCTAAGATTTAAGATGAAAAGGTCAGGCGGCAAACACAGAGCTAGCTAAACAGGAAGCAGCCAACACAAAACACACACTCGCCCGTTCATGCATACTGAGGGTGGTGTCGACCATGCAAGGCAACAGCCAGCTCGTCGGTAGCATTCGAGGCGTCTTGCTCAAGGGAACCTCGACACTCAGCTAGGAGGAGCCGGGGATCAAACTAGCAACCTTCCGGTTACCAGCCAACCCGCTCTACCTCCTGAGCCACAGTCCGCCTTTTACACATTAATGTTGGAAAAGAGAAAATAACGTTGTCTACAGAACTAATTCTCCACTAGGAGGTGTGGGCTTAATTCATGCCACATCCATAAAGAGGCCGACATTAATTCAAAAAAACTTGACGGACAAGCGCCGCCATGGCAAAGGAAACATCTTGGCCGCTGCGTTGAAGAGATCTGGTGGAGCGGGCGCATATTAACCTGACTCAGTCTGGTTCGGTGTGAAATTGATCGCCGTTATTGTATGCAAGCCAAGGACATAAATCAAAACAACTCTAAGTGAAGAACTGTGGATTTATCTGTGGCGTATCGATCACGTCGCATCGAGTTAGAGCAACAACGATATTGGATATTCCCGCTCCGTAATGAAGCGATCTTTAGCAGGGAGCTAGTGGGGAGGTCTGAGGAGGGCCTGCTGGACTGAAGACCTGGACCTGGGGTTGAGGCGGTCCATAAGGAGAGGTGGTCTCCGGTCTGGGTCCAGCCGCCTCCAGACCCACGGGTCTAACGTTACGTGTTCTATCGCTACTATATAGCGATAGCACACGTTATTACTGTAATTACCGTAATTTAATATCCATCCATTATTCATAACATTCTCTGTCTGTCTGTCTGTGTATTCAAGTATGTGTGTGTGTATAACAAGTGTATCCGTGATCCAGTGTACACATACGTGAGTGTTTGTGTTCATATCAATAAAGTGTGTTTCTGTATGATGGTTTGATTCACACACACCAACCTAACACATAACCTAAGCGACTTGCAGTGAATTGTATCTGCGTCTCATCAGGCACCTGAGGTGACTCCTCTGTGATGGAGAGGGGAGGACCACAGGCCACCAAGAGCTCCTAGCTCAGCATCAAACGGCAGCCCTGCTCTCTGACAGCCACATACAGCCCAAATAAACAGCTAGGGCCAGCCAACATACAGCCCAAATAAACAGCTAGAGCCAGCCAGCCATCCAGGCAGCCAGGGCCAGCCAACAAGCCGACCGCGCGCACGCATACACCTTTGATTGACTGACTGGCCGGCTCACTAATCCTCCAACCAGGCAGCCAGTCATTCGAGGCCAGCCAACCAGCCGACAGTGCGTGCATGGAGACGCAGGCACACAAGCACGCACACACCTTTGATTGACTGACTGGCCAGCCAACTCAACCTCCAAGCAGGCAGGCAGCCAGGCAGCCAGCCTGCCAGGACAGCTTGTCCGGCCGCGTGTTGCTGTGTGGAGGGGGGCTGCGGTTACATCAAGTGTCTGTTTGATGTGGAGATGGAGCGCAGCCTGCTGCTCTGTGTTCCCCGTCACTCTGGTCAACACACACACTCACACACACACACACAGATACAGGCCACACACACACACTAGCACGCACACACAGGCCACACTAACACACACACTGGCATTAGACCTGTCCTTGTGTATTGTACTCAAACATTGCATTCAAGTGTGGATGTGTGCGACTAATCCTCGAAACAATGGACTGCAATCCTTTCTGGAACGAACACACACACACACACACACACACACACACACACACACACACACACACACACACACACACACACACACACACACACACACACACACACACACACACACACACACACACACACACAACGGGGAAAGAGACGTACCTGAGAGCCCCATCATACCATCCATTTTAATTCATACCTCTGCCTAATTACTTTGACCAGATTATTATTATTAATTATATTCCGATTCTAATGGGCTAATCAGATCCTCTTAAGGTGTCTTAATGGGGCCCAAAGCCCCCTGAGGTGAGGAAACGGGACGATGTCATTCATTAGAGAGGCACTAGTTATGTTAGTGGTAGTTCCATTAATTCTACACATTAGCATGAACACACCAGTACACGTGTTAGATTAACAGCTGCAGGGCGCAGTCCTTATTAGCCAATCGGATACGAGAGCAAGTCTCCCTATTCACATCGTTTCAGACTTTCATACACCCAATCCCTCACTTCCAACCCAATCCACTCTCATTCCCATCAACTCACCCATTCACCTTCCCACACACGTTCACCAGTTCAATACAACCCACCCGTGCACTCCAATTCAATTCATCATCCAAACTCATCCCCTCCTCACCCTTTCATCCCCCATTCCCCGTATCTCGGGGGAACTTTAACTGGAAGAGCATACTATTCACCAATGAAGACGAAGTGGTTTCTATAACATACATGATACGATGATATTTGGATCACAATACATATCCAAGGATTATAAACGCATTGTCAGTGTCGAGAGCGAATTTGTATTACCATGAATTTTCAAATCAACTGCGAAGTCTGCTGACTTTTAAAAAAGACACTTTCATTATATAAAAAAACAAAAAAACTTTTTTCTTTTTTAATTAAAGTCCCCGTACGCAGACTACCGGCGGCCGACTGCGCGGGTTCAAGCGCTTGTCTGGCGAGGCACCGAGTGAGCGGGTTCATCTGCCGCTGCTCTGGATCAGAGGAGTTAGCCGGCGCCGCCAACAGTCAGAGCTAATGTCCTCTAATGAGAAACCTGCAGCAGAAAGGAGCCGCGTGGCCGGCCTGTCAGACGCAGCCCGCCTCGTTAAGGGGAGGAGAGAGAGAGAGAGAGAGAGAGACCAGCTCAGAGAGAGAGAGAGAGAGACAGGCTCAGAGAGAGAGAGAGAGAGAGAGAGAGGGATGGGCTCAGAGAGAGAGAGAGGGATGGGCTCAGAGAGAGAGAGAGCAGTGGGAGAGAGAGAGACGGGCTGAAGGAGAGAGAGACCATCCCGACTTGTTAAGAGGTGGAGGCTCAGAGAGCGAGAGAGAGAGAGACGGGCACAGAGAGAGAGAGAGAGAGAGAGAGAGAGAGAGAGAGAGAGGGAGACGGGCTCAGAGAGACACCAGCCCTACTTGTTAATAAGAGGAGGACGAGGCTCAGAGAGACCAGAGGGAGAGAAAGAGACAGGCTAAAGGAGAGGAACCAGCCTGACTTTTTAAGAAGAGAAGGCTCAGAGGGAGACCAGAGAGAGAGACGAGTTCAAGGAGTGAGAGAGAGACAACCGGCCTCGTTAATAAGAGGCTCAGAGAGAGAGACCAGAGGGACAGAGAGAGACGGGCTCAAGGAGTGAGAGAGAGACCAGCCGGCCTCGTTAATAAGAGGAGGCTCAGAGAGAGAGACCAGAGGGACAGAGAGAGAGACCATACGCCCTCATTAATAAGGAGGAGGAGGAGGCTCAGAGAGAGACCAGCCCACCTCGTTAAGAAAAGGAGGACGAGGCACGGAGAGAGACCATCAGGCCTTGTTAACAAGGAGAAGGATGAGGCTCAGAGAGAGACCAGATGGAGAGGAGGTAGAGGTATGTAGCAGGGCTACAGAGAGAGACCAGAGGGGAGCATTTAATCCTTCTTATCCTTGCGGCCAACGGAGAACGTAAAGAGGTTACACTGAGGTTAAGTTAAGGGATACACAGAGGTTGCGTTTATAAAGCTGAACAGTTTGAAGCAGAGCTTTTTCAGTCGATTAAAATGTGTTGACATTCAAAGTATGGCACCAGAAAAAAGATATTGATTTGGTATTGGGCAAAACCAAGGGAGAGTTTGGAAAAGGGGCCATATCCACAACCACACTAGTTAGCATGTTGTTGACTAACTTTTAACAAAAAACACATTATGCATTATTCGATATTTGGTATTTAGATGTTAATCTTGCCGCACCCTGCAAACTTAGACACCCAAACACACACACATACTAAGGGAATACCATACTTGCACACACACCATGGGAACAACACACTACACACAAATCTGTTTAATGATATTAAGGGTGTGTGAACTTCTGTATGGATACAACAGGTACTTATAGAGACAGAAGTACAATTATATTCATGCTTTATTCATTGTTTGTATTCATTGACGTCTTAAAAAAAACAAATGTTTACTGCCTCTAGTCAGCCGAAAGGTTAGGAGCCTGACAGCTGGGGTGTGTGTGTGTGTGTGTGTGTGTGTGTGTGTGTGTGTGTGTGTGTGTGTGTGTGTGTGTGTGTGTGTGTGTGTGTGTGTGTGTGTGTGTGTGTGTGTGTGTGTGTGTGTGTGTGTGTGTGTGTGTGTGTGTGTCTGAACGTCTGTTAGCGTGCACCTTTGCTTGTGTGTGTGTATATGTATGCATGTGTGCATGTGTGGATAAGCCAGGTGTGTGTTTGTACGTGCATATGTTTGCGCGTGTGCGTGCATATGCGTGTGATTGTGCATGTATATGCGTGTGTGTGCGTGCATGTGTATGTGCTTATGCCAAGTGTGTGTGCGCGTGCGTGTGCGTGTCTCACCTGTATTCCGTCCAGCAGTCTGCTCATGCACCAGAAGCTGTCAGCTTCGATGTTCCGCAGTGACTCCTCCCGCAGACTGGACACGTCAAAGTTCTCCACCTCCTCCTCTGGAGGGGGGAGGGAGGGAGGCAGGGAGAGAGGGGGAGAGAGAGGGAGATACTTTTAGAATGGTCATTTAATGCCCATTAATGCTAACATGCATTGACACGACCGCTTCAATTAGGTAGTGAGAGAAACGATGGGGGGAGGGAGGGGGAGAGAGAGAGAGAGAGAGAGAGAGAGAGAGAGAGAGAGAGAGAGAGAGAGAGAGAGAGAGAGAGAGAGAGAGAGAGAGAGAGAGAGAGAGAGAGAGAGAGAGAGAGAGAGAGAGAGAGAGAGAGAGAGACAGAGACAGAGAGGCTAAAGGGAGTCTGTTTCACCAGAAGAGAGGTGAGCAGAGAGCTGGAGGAGGGATGGTGGAGAGGAGAGGCAGAAGCATAGAGAGACAGGAGAGGTGGAGGGATGGAGAGAAGAGGGAGGAAGCGGAGGGAGAGAGGGAGATATGAAGAGGAGGGAGTAAAAGGGAAAAGGTTGGAGAGAGGTAGGAGGGAGAAGGAGAGAGGAGGTAAGAAGGGGAGGGAGTGAGAGTGGGGATGATAGAGAAAGGGAGAGAGGAGGGGATAAGAGGAGGGAGGGGGAAGGATGGAGAGGGGGAGAGAAGGAGGGGGGAGAGAGAGAAGGAGGGAGAGGGAAGGATGGAGAGGGGGAGAGGAGGGAGAGCAGAGGCCGTAGATAAAGTGACCTTTTATCCATCTCAAGTTATTCAGCAGCATGCCAGGCCAATTATGGCAGGAAAAAAGAACATGAGGTGATATTAAGAGAACTAAATAAAAATGTGATTTCATCCACCTGTGCATGCCCGGCCAGCCCCCTGATTCATTACGGGGCCTCAGCCAGAGATTTAGAAAGCCACAAAATACAGCTCTTAACAATCCACTGGAAATTCTAAGTAACCTTGAAACTCTTCAGGCGGGCTCTGCTGCCCTCTCCACCAGCAGCACTGTCCTTAATCGGCCCACCACCCCCTCCACCTCCGTCGCTGTACCCACTCCCAACACCGTCACCACCATACCCACCTCATCATTATTCTGCCCACCACCACCCTCATTGTACTCCCTCCCAACGCCATCACCACGTCACCATCATCCCCATCACGACCAACCCCGGACAAACATCTTCAGAGCCTCTTAGCTCTGCCCATCTACCCCACAGGGTTCCTAAACTTATTAATTTACCAAATAACTACTTGCTCGTTCAATTACAGGGCCAGTAATCGACATCAACAGCGATACACGCGCGGGTCCGAGTTCCGGTTCAGGTCAGAGGTCGAGGGTCGTCGTTATGAGGTCGTTAGACAGATGTTTACCTCCCTCCCTCCACCACAGAGTCCTTGTTAGTATTCAGATATACATACAAACACACATATATATATAAATATATCTACTTCTTTGTTTTTTGGAACAGCAGGGAAGAGTAAAGAGTTATTAGTGAAAGTACGAGCGGGAGAGGGGAGCAGCTGGCCAGGAAACCGTCTCAACAGAACCTCAGCCCACACAGAGCTATCACTAGCTACTGATCACAGCCCTGCTACGCGAGCCTGCTGGGTGTGTGCGTGCGTGCACACTTGTGCGCGTGTGCGTGTGTGCGAATTGTGAAACTGTTGCTTAGCAACATTGGGGTCCATCGGGATGAGTTAATGTTAGCCAACACCAAACGTATACACACACATGAACATCAGCTGTAAAACAACAACGCGCGACGCATGGTGGGCTAGCATAAATCTGCAGGCCTCAGGGCTACCGGCGGCAGACAGCATGGCTATGCTAACGGCTTGGGTTCAGACAGCTGGGCTACGGACAACAAGGCTACGGGCTAGGCCTGCACGATTCGGGGAAAAATATGAATCGCGATATTTTTTTAGCTTAGATTTCATCATGATTTTCTGCCACGATTTTTTTCTCACGAAATATTATTTTTATTGCACACATGAACCATAGCCACAGCAAGGCTATGGGCCGATGCTAACGGCTGAGCTACAGACGACAAAGCTACGGGCTGATGCTAACAGCTGGGCTACAGACAACAAGGCTACGGAGTACGGGCCAATGCTAACGGCTGGGCAACAGACTACAAGGCTACGGGCCAATGCTAAAGGCTGGGCTGCAGACAATAAGGCTACGGGCCAATGCTAACGGCTGGGCAACAGACTACAAGGCTACGGGCTAATGCTAACGGCTGTGCTACAGATAAAAAGGCTACTGGCCGATGCTAACGGCTGGGCTACAGACAATAAGGCTAATGGCCGATGCTAACCGCTGGGCTACAGACAATAAGGCTACGGGTCAATGCTAAAGGCTACGGGCCGTTGCTAAAGGCTTGGCTACATGCAGCATCTTGCGCCGCTGCTAACGGCAGGCTTACAGACAGAAGCTAGTGCCGCGGCTAACGGCAGGCTTACAGACAGAAGCTAGTGCCGCTGCTAACGGCAGGCTTACAGACAGAAGCTAGTGCCGAGGCTAACGGCAGGCTCACAGACACAAGCTAGTGCCGCGGCTAACGGCAGGCTCACAGACAGAAGCTAGTGCCGCGGCTAACGGCAGGCTCACAGACAGAAGCTAGTGCTGCGGCTAACGGCAGGCTCACAGACACAAGCTAGTGCCGCGGCTAACGGCAGGCTCACAGACAGAAGCTAGTGCCGCGGCTAACGGCAGGCTCACAGACAGAAGCTAGTGCCGCGGCTAATGGCAGGCTCACAGACAGAAGCTAGTGCCGCGGCTAACGGCAGGCTCACAGACAGAAGCTAGTGCCGCGGCTAACGGCAGGCTTACAGACAGAAGCTAGTGCCGCGGCTAACGGCAGGCTTACAGACAGAAGCTAGTGCCGCTGCTAACGGCAGGCTTACAGACAGAAGCTAGTGCCGCTGCTAACGGCAGGCTTACAGACAGAAGCTAGTGCCGCTGCTAACGGCAGGCTTACAGACAGAAGCTAGTGCCGCGGCTAACGGCAGGCTCACAGACAGAAGCTAGTGCCGCGGCTAACGGCAGGCTTACAGACAGAAGCTAGTGCCGCTGAACCCGGGCGCCGCCGGGCAGAACCACCCGCCAATCATCCCCGGCCAGGGACTTGAACAAAGACTGTCATCTGATGTCATTAGCAGCGGCCGCGCGTGACGGACAGCGAGGCGCCGAGAGAGCTCACTGACAAGACACGGGAGAGCGGGGGACAGGAGGAGAGAGAGGGGAGGGAAGGGGGGGAGAGAGAGAGACACACAGAGAGGTAGAACGAGATAGAGAGAAGGAATCCATTTTGGTTGCAATGAAAAAAACACACACACACACACACACACACACACACACACACACACACACACACACACACACACACACACACACACACACACACACACACACACACACACACACACACACACACACACGGGACGGGACGACAGTACCTCCTGACGACGGAGGGAGTGATTAGGGAGCAAATAGAAACGAGCTGAACACAGTAAGACCCTGCCTCCTCTCCCTGTGCCTCCTAGCCTTCACACGAGGCAGGACGACGCTCCAGACAATCTGCACTTAATAATCACTCCTCAGTCACTTAGCACGCGCCTCCGCCCAAACACCGGCCACAAATAGAGACGCACAAACAGCCTACCGCCGCATTACCAAACAGGTTCCAGCGCAGGGAAACACACACAGAGAGCCAAGCAAGCATGCGCACAGACAACACACGCACACACAGGCTCTCAAAGGCACACACTTACAAATTATCACATTAAAACACTACGGCGACCCTAACACACACACACACACAACATTATGACACTACGGTCGTCCCTAACACACACAGACACTCACACAAACAAACACTTACAGATAACAATATTACATTAGCAATACGAATGTGTTGTACACACAAAAATCTATTACGATCCCCCCCACAAACATACTTAAGGAGAAGGCAGCTGGCGGGTTACTTGATGATACTAAAAGGGCCTCAGGACACATTAGACTCTTTACTTAAAGGTCCAGTATGTTGAGATTAGTAGCCTCTAGTGGTGAGAGAGAGAGAGAGAGAGAGAGAGAGAGAGAGAGAGAGAGAGATGCACAGACA
>NC_044066.1:14875977-14900977 GCF_902167405.1 Gadus morhua | reverse complement strand
CCCTCAGAGGCCTACCCATAACTTAAGACACACCGAGCCCTTACCTCAACTCAACACGACCTTAGCTTACCTCAACTCAACTATCTCTAACCCACCGCCGAAACTTACCAATTCAAAACATACATGCCTAAATGTATTTCAACACAACAACCCTTACCAAAACTCACTAACCCTAACGTAAATGGACTGCATTTATACTGCGCTTTCAAGGCACAGGAGTCCTGTGGATCAGCCCAGACGCCTTTTAGCCCCCATGTTGTGTCTACAGCCGTCTGGGAGCGAAGGGTTGGATATGAAGAAGTTGGTTTTTACCGCGTTTGAATAGTCAATAAGGGGTTGCGCTAATATTGTGACATGAATCGCACGATTCATAGATAGCTTATTATGGCATGTAGGAAGAGTTACCGAGATAGACTGTGAAATAGAAGTACTTTGTTAACCCGAGATTACAGTAGAAAGAATATTCAGTACAAAGAAAGAAAAGATTTAAATAAAACATAACCTAGTTACAAACAATATGTCGCAAAGTGAATTGAAAAGCATAACAAAAGTATAGTTTAAAAATAGACAAAAAATAAATGAACTGACATTTTGGCAAACTGTATGATGCAAATGAAACGATGCGTCGAAGGAAATATCACCGACATCAGCCTCTCTCATGAATCACCCACAAAGCGCACAACTTAAACCAAGACTTGACATATAGTTGAAACCTGGCTTCTTCAAACCCGTCACAGAGTGCCAGAGATCAAGTACCAAGTGTGAGCCACACGTTCCTGTGTGCGTACAGGTGGCATGTGTGTCTTGTTACACGTAGGTGTGTGTGTTGCTTTGTATGTGTGTTGCTCTGTGTGTTGCTTTGTATGTGTGTCGCTGTGTGTGTGTGTGTGTGTGTGTGTGTGTGTGTGTGTGTGTGTGTGTGTGTGTGTGTGTGTGTGTGTGTGTGTGTGTGTGTGTGTGTGTGATGTAATCTCTTCCCAAGAAAAATCTTCGGCATCCAAACATGCAATAGAGCAGAAGAAAGAAGAACGATAGAGCATCAGAAAGAGAGGGAGAGAGAGAGAGGGAGGGAATGAAATAGACCCAGAGTGGGAGAGAGAGAGAGAGAGAGAGAGAGAGGGAAAGAAATAGACCCAGAGTGGGAGAGAGAGAGAGAGAGAGAGAGAGAGAGAGAGAGGGAGGGAAAGAAATAGACCCAGAGTGGGAGAGAGAGAGAGAGAGAGAGAGAGAGAGGGAGAGAGGGAATGAAAAATACATAGATAGGGAGAGAGAGAAAGAGAAAAATTAGAGAGAATGAAGGTGACCCAGACAGAGAGAGAGAGAGAGCTCCAGAAAGCATCAGTTTGTGTACCTCACACCCTCTCCTCCATCAAGGTTAATCAGGTCAGCATGAAAGACGGATTCCCATCTTAGTCTATTTTCTCTCCCTCCCCTTGTCTTTCTCTCTCTCACTCTCTCGCCATGGTCTCTCACTCTCTCAGCCTGCTGCTGGTTTACACTAATTCCTCAGCTCCACTGGAGCGGTCGACTGTTGCATCTGAAGGAAAACCCTGCTTGAGCTGTTTCCCCGTCCACTATCAAAAGGCAAAGTAATGGCTTCTGCTGCACTTCAGGTACATGCTTTCCTTTCGTTTAGGGCCAGGGCTATATCTCTGTTCCGGCTGTCTCTTGAATCAGGCACTCGCTGTAGAATACGCAAAGATGTTAACTTCAAGAGAGGGAGGTAGGGGTGTGTGTGTGTGTGTGTGTGTGTGCACGCGCGCGCTTGCGTGCGTGCGTGCGTGTGTGTTATGATGCAAGAGACCCCGACACTTCTCTCCAAGTTTAAATACCCTTGAAGGACAATCGCTGATTATTGATGAATTATTTCTTCCCATCGGATATATCCACGCAGAAGCCTCCCGTTCCCGGCCTTAAACGATACAGAGGGATCCCACACCTCCTCGCCCTCCCTGCTCCTCATTCTCCATCTCCATGTTCAAACTGACCAGCAATCAGTCTGCAACCGCTGACGTTGTCATAAGTGCTCTCTGCCTGGATGTCTGTCAGGTGTGTCCAAACGGGGCCCTTTGTACCCAGGGCGCCCCGTGTGTGGGCGGAACGTGATGCGGCCGCACCAGCCTGGATTAGCTCCCCGGACTCAGACTAAGGCCCAATCTCATTCCTTTGCTACATAGAAAATCTCAACCCTAGCCCTCGCTGTTGCGCGTTCACGCGCCGTGGAGTCATGTCCCAATACTGTTTAAATGTAGCTTAAGGGGTAGGGGGGAGGGCTAACATCCCCTCAAAATTGAGATTTTCGATGGGCACCCTCAAAGCGATTCAGTTCTGACTTGCTCCCACAATACCTTGCGAGAAAACGGAAAATCAAGAAATATCCTAGACAAGATGGAGGACGAAAAGATGCGACAGGATTGGAAAAACACAAATGTAAGTATTTTCTCTGTGATTAACTAGTAATTATTTTTATTAATTATACTCTGCAGCCCGGCCGCGGGCTTCGAAGCCCGGCCAAGGACTCTCGGAAGATCGCGAAAGTCTGTGGCCGATTTTCGCGGAAGATCGCGAAACTCCCCGGCCGACTTTCGCAGGCCGCCCGACCCCGGTTCTCGGCCGGGATGCATGCCCGATCACGGGCTCTGCATCCCGGCCGTCGACCGGTCTGCAGCCCGGTCAGCCCGGTCTGCAGCCCGGTCTGCAGCCCGGTTTTCTACCGGTTTTCTACCGGTTTTCTACCGGTCTGCAGACCGGGCTGCAGACCGGGCTGGATATCATGTCGTATGATATCCAGATCTTCCATGTTCTAGTGACTCCAGGTTAAAAAAAAGCTTTACTATACTAATATATTATATTAGATTAGATTAGATTAGGCTTTATTGATCCTTTTGGGATGACTCCCTCAAGGAAATTGATTGTCCAGTAGCTTACAGAAAGAAACACAACACAATATTAAATTATATACAATATAAGATAAACAATACACTCTAAGATAACTATAAAAAGTAAAATAAAAAGTAAACAGTAAACAATAATTATAATATAATATAAGATAAACAATAAACTCTTAACTAACTATAAAAAGTAAACAAAAAACAGTAAACAGTAAACAATAAACTCTTATCTAATATAGAAAGTAATTTAAGTAATATTATTAGTTATTAATTATTAATATTCTATAAGTGATATTATATATACTAATATATATATTATATTAGTAATATTCTATAAGTATTATTATACTAATATATTATATTATATTAGTAATATTACATGGTTAATCAATGTATTTTTTGGCAGTACTATATTGTGTACATAGCTATTATATATTGTACATAACATATGGCCATATCAACCAGTTCTGGCATATAATTTCTGTTTCCTTCTTATTCGTTTTCTTTCAGGACTTCGTTGAGTCCACTGCCACCAGCCCCCCCCCACCTCTCCCTCATGCTCCTCCACCCCAGGCACCTCTTCCACCACCCCAGACACCCCTTCCAAGAGGAGAGTGCCAGGGGGCAGGCGAGGCATGAGGAGAGCGAGGCAAAGTTGGCGGAGAAGATGTGATTCTCCACCATTCTCTCAAAAGCTGAGAGAGAGTGTGTGTGTCTGTGTGTGTGTGTATTTTTAGGTGTGCGTGTGTGTGTATTTTTAGATGCATGTGTGTGTATTTTTAGATGTGTGGTTCAGTGTTTCTTATTTAAATAAAGTGTTTCTTCTAAAGTGTTCTTGTTCTTAACCGATTATTATCTAAGGGTGCACTCACACTAGGCCATCTGGCCGTGGCCGTGGCCGTTTTAGCACCTAACCGTGCTCAAATCTGCCAGTGTGAGTGTGGCCAGTCTGGCTAATACCACCTTTAACAGTATTATTATTTTTTAACACTTTATTTAAACATGCCAATTACAAAATAAAAATACCATTTCAGGTTAAACATCTTTACAATGGGTCTTGCTCGTTGCCCGAGACAATGGCAGCCAGTCTGTCTCTTGTAACATTACCAGGGGTCTGGTTATCTGCTAGGGGGCACGGGGAGGCCATGATGGCGTCACAGGGTAGGGTTGTCCCATTTGGTAGGGGACCGTTAAGGGGTAGCAATGAGGGGTAGCAATGAGATTGAGCAATGAGGGTTAGGGTTGAGATATGGGGTTGAGACAGAGCAAATGAATGAGATTGGGCCTAAGTGTCAATATCCGTTCACCGGTTGAGGGTGCACCGTCCGGGGGAGGGGGGGGGAGGGAGAGGGGGAGAGAGACAGAGACAGAGACAGACAGACAATGAAAGAGTCCCAGAGAAGTGGAGTCAGCGGGCCGATGTTTGCGCTGCAGACCGCAGTCCGCACATGTATGGAACAACGCTCGATCTCACAGATGGAAAACAGACATCGTACTCCAGAGAGTTTCCGGGGCACGGTTTGAAACTTTTTCTGGTTTCCTGGGAATATCATGGCGGAGCCTCCGAGCCCGAAGCAAACAACCGAGGGAATGCTTGGAAAACGACACTGTTTCAAATCCCTCTAAAACAACCTGCTCATGCAGCTGGATACTTATCTCTTCTCACAGAAATGAAGACGAACTGCGAAACAGAGAAATGAACGCTCTACACAACACTGTCCTCCCACTGCTGTGGCCCAGACAGGCATGCAGTAACGAAGCAGAAAGCAGACGGACCAGTAGAAATAATACGAACGACTGAATATCATATGACGTTGAGTAGGTCTGGAAATCCCGCTGAAGGATGCCCTTTGAATCGATTCCTCTCTAGCTATACTCCAACCTCGACCTGAAAGTTTAAAAATAAATGACTGGTTTTTATATTAAAAGTGCTGCTCTGATGAATACAAGATGAATCCAATATAAAAGGCTAATATAGGCCAAATTATCTTTGTGGTACTAATGAAAGTCTATAAAAAAAAATATGAGCCTGTTTACAAAACACATTCATTTGAACTCATTTATAAAAGAAGAAGCGTTAAATGTTTCGCGTTAACATTGTTTTCCTGAGATGAAATAGGAAAAATGTGATACCGTCTACTCGCCTAAACGCATTAATTTGTTCTCGTTTCTACAAATTAACATAATGTTTTCAATAACAGGTGCCTTAGATGACACTATCAAACAAATGTCTCTTTTAACTGCCTGACGCACCAATTCAAAAGGGCTAAAATAATTGTCCTCATGTTATAAGATAGAGAAACAGCAGTTATAATGTTCCTGGAACGTTCATTTCTGCACCCGCACGCATGCACACACACACACACACACACACACACACACACACACACACACACACACACACACACACACACACACACACACACACACACACACACACACACACACACCTTGTAGTTGGGCAGATGTGGAGCCAGTGAACTCACTGTTTCAGCGGGAATGAGAACACTGGGGAATTTAAGAAATCGTTTTGGGCGTTTCATTGGAACAGAGATGTAATCCCCATGACAATGGCCAAAGGCAACTTTGTGACATGTCTTTTTATTTGTCACACATCCCTGACACACACACACACACAGTTGGAGGACTTTGTTTACTTTTGAACTCTTCACCGACCGCTACAGTTTCCTGCCAGGTTGCCATGGTGATTATTACTATCCCCTCAGCAGTCAACTTGCAAACACTTGACCCCCCCCCCCTCCCACCCCCACCACTTCCCTTCATCTTTCATCACCGGCATTCTCAAGGTCTCTCCCTCGCTCTCTCTCTCCACAGGACGAAATCCAATAACATTTGTAAGTGTTTTCAATGCCTCCCTTACCTTTTACATTTGGCTTCATCTGCGGCTGAAACAAACATAACTTGTTGCGCCACTTGGAAGCAAAGAGAAATGATTTATTTCCGCCATGGTTCCTTTTCATCTGAATTTGAAAGCATGGTCAGGTTTGAACTCTTGGCAAAAAACTTCAGGATTATAAAAGCTTTGCCCTCTAGTCGGGTAGTTATTCTTGCATCATTGCATCCACCCCGAATATTCCTCCATCCACCTTAATATAAATATCCCCCATTATCACATCTATCCCCATCCATCTAGTCCACTATTACATACATCAAACCATACATTTGGCCTTTATAATATAGATGAAACCATCCATCAAACCATACCTCTAGCCCTTTATAACATCCATCAAACCATAGATCTAGCCCGTTATTCATCCATCGAACCATCCGTCAAACCATACATCTAACCCATTAAACATCATCAAACCCTCTATCAAACTATACATCTAGCCCTTTATTACATCCATCAAACCATCCATCAAACCATACATCTAGCCCTTTATAATAAAGATTAAACTATCCATCAAACCATACATCAGCCCATTATAACATCATCAAACCATCTATCAAACCATACATCTAGCCATTATCACAACCATCAAACCATCCAATCCACCCATTACCATATCCCCTTTAAGAGACCATTTTAGTCAAACAGAATCTTGCAGTGGAAAGTAAACAGCGATACATGACATTAAAGATGCAGTAGGTACGATTTGAGACTTGTCAAGAGAGTGGGGAAAAAATGATCACCAGCAATGATCCAACCAAAGAATTGCATTTCACACTCCTTTGATAGACAGGGAAGATGGATTATCTGAGCCAATAACGGGAGTGATGGCCTTATTGGTCAGAGATGAGCCAGGAGCAGTCTAAAATCAAGGTTGGCAATACAAGGTCAGCGCAGTCCCCCGGAAACAGACATTCTCACACGCATTTCCCTCACTTATAACTGAAGGATGGCTTGGCCATTTCTAATAAATTACACTCAAATAACAGCTGTTAAATCTTACCGACAGCACATTTCAGGGGCAGGTAAGGACATCCTTCTAACACTTCCATCTAGCCATCCACTGAAAGGCTGAACTGTGTTTTTAAACCAGACCATACCTTATATTATAGTTTTAGAGTATGGATGGGTGGATAAATTGATTCTCAAATTCTCAAACTTTTTCTGTACGACCTCTAAGATATTTTTCAGCCGAGTACCCCCTTCACCGGCACAATGTTTTGGGGGGAGAAAATAAATAAAATAAACATAAATAATGTTTTTGCGTCTAGCTTTCAGAATTGAAACTTACACAGAAAAAACAATACATGCATATATTTTTTATGTTCCAAGTACCCCCTGCATTACCCCTAGGGGTACACGTACCACCACTTGAGAACCACTGCTGTATCAGACCTAGCCTCACCAAAAGGAAACCTAATATGTGACCGAAGCAGCCTGCGTTCTTGTGATTTATCGGCTGAACTAAAGCCCATCAACCTCTGAGCTCAACACGAATGGTAATATCAACTTGGGCGGGATTTTAGGGTTATGGTTAACCCTGTAAAACCAGAGAGGGTGGAACGCACCAAACAAGCCAACAACAACGAACACCAAGATAAGTGGGGAGTTTTAAATTTAGATTTAGATTTAGACTTTCCCCCGTTGCATAGAAACATCCACAGCTGATGCTACTCCCTAACTAACAATCTATGATGAAGACAACTCCCTACACCCCCTGTCCACTAACCGGCTAAATAAAAAATCTTCTACTCTGTACATCATCACGGAATCCTGGAGTCGGTACGGTAACCTAGCAACAAGCCAAACATTCTACTGCATCTTGCCATTCACTCTGCAATTTTAAATCCAAACCAACGTCTGGGACGCCGTGCTGTTAAACACACGAAGCCGCGGTTAAATTAACTTCACTTCACGGGGGACTCGGCGCGGTCGCCCCCCAACGACGGGCCGCTAAAGGGCAGGCGTCACTCCACGCCTGCTAAGAGCTCTCGGAAAACGCCGCAATTACCGTGCCAAATGTCACCGAACGTGTACCCCGTCCGTCGGTGAGGAGGGGGAACCATGGCAACGTAGCAAACCGATGAGTCAATTAAGGCAGAACATGAGTCATCGCCCCCGCGTCTGTGACGAGGTCATCCGTAACACCGACAACGCACCAATCAGGGCTCTTTAAATATGATGGGCTGCTGACAGGAGCAGCAAGGGATTGTGGGTAAGGGAGATGTTGAACCCACTAGTCTCAGTAGACGTTTAAGGATAGTCTCGTCTCGATTAAATTGGTTTAATTAACATGAACGTTTGAATGTAATACCGTAAGAGCTCTTCTCTTGCTCGCTGAGGGATGTGTGTGTGTTTGTCTGTGCGTGCGTGCGTGCGTGCGTGCGTGCGTGCGTGCCTGCGTGCCTGCGTGCGTGCGTGCGTGCGTGCGTGCGTGCGTGCGTGCGTGCCTGCGTGCGTGCCTGCGTGCGTGCCTGCGTGCGTGCGTGCGTGCGCCTGTTAGAGTAATTGAAAGAAAGTGAGCGAGTATTTATCCCAAAGCCCTGGCTTTGTGGGGACAGACATGAAAAAAAATATTTTTCCTCTCGGAAAAATCCCATTCGTTTCTTAGGATACGCTACAAATATGAAGCAAAATTCACGCTCTGAATGCTTTGGGCTTCACGAGTATGTGTGTGTGAATTTATGCGTTTGTGAATGTGTGCATTTAAAGATCATTTGCGTGTCAGTGTGAGTGTGTATTTGTGTCTGTGCCTCACAAATCAGGCTTTAGATCAATATACAAACTCTAACAGCAGAAGAGCAAAAGAACGCAAGTCTGGGTAAACAGTATTTCCTTTTCTTTCACACAAACTAGGCTCTAAAAAAGGTGTGTGTAAAGGTTTCAAATCAGCACCGTGCAGAGTGGCCACTGTAAACATACATACTTAATGAAATCCCTTCTGAAGTCTCAACCACAGGTGAGATTTCTTCAGTAGAACACAAGTTGCAAGAAGTTCAACAAAGCTGGAATTGGTCCCTAGCTCCTGGTCATAGTCTACTCTGTTCCATGTCCTCCCAGAAGCTCTGCTGTAGCACGGTGATGAGAGCATGGATGACTGGGTGCATGCGTGTGCACAAGTATCTGTGGGCATGTGAGAGCCACGGTGGCTGTTAAAGACCAGCGGGTTACTCGCTCCGCTGGTTTCCATGAACCCTTCCCGGCATGGGGCTCAGGCGGTAGAGCGGGTTGACTTGTAACCGGAAGGTTGCTGGTTCGATCCCCGGCTCCTCCTAGCTGTGTGTCGAGATGTCCTTGAGCAAAACGCCTCACCCTAACTTCTCCCGACGAGCTGGCTGTCGCCCTTTATGGTCGACACCGCCGTCGCTGTGCCAATGTGTGTGAATGAGTGAATGTCAAGCAATATTGTAAAGCGCTTTAAGTGGCCACTGGTTAGAAAAGCATCTATTTACCATTTCACTAGTCCAGCTCCTCTCTCCAGCCAATAGAAGAGGAGAGGCTGGTAGAGCGATACAGAACGATGGACTGGTCCGGATCGATCGGATCGATGGCCTCGGGCCGGCTGGTGGAGGGTTGCTCGGACAAGGGGGGGGATTCGGGGAGAGGGGTCACACACGTGGACGAGGTCATCCATCAGCCGGCTCTCATTTGATTATGGGCTGTTCGTTAACGATTAGGCAATGAGGACGGCCGCATAAGGGGAGAAGAATGGGCTGAGGAGACTGTTTGGAGCGGGTCACTTCAACGAGGAGAGAAGGCTGGGGAGTGCGTGGGAAGTCCCATCGTTAGCCACACACAAACATGAGCGGTTTATTAGGAGGGACAGAGGGAGATGAAGACTGATCAACCGACGCGAGCCGTGAACGTTTGAACTGATGAAAACAAACGCAGCCTGCAAAAGCCAAGCTCTGAAATGATTCAATTGTGTTTGTTTTGTCTTTTTTTTTTTATCAAGACGTGCGGTAACACAAAATGACAGATTTAGACAAAGAAAACTAATCATGAAACTGTTATTATTCTTTCTTTTTATCAACACTGGAAGACCTTCAATTTCACGGTTCGAGACCCCAGACGTTCACCTTTTAAAAACGCATCCGATTCTGAAGCCAGAAACTCGACTGTGTTTTAATATCAATGTAACCACACTCAGCGCTCCGATGCTGTTTTTAATCAAACTAATGTTAACATGTCCGCGGAGCCGATTCTGCCTCCACTGAGCCAAGAAACACCCGCTTCCGACTTGCATTGATTGGTCTTCAGCAGCTGGCTTCAGTGAGGTTAGAGGGGGATCCGAGGGCCCTGCCTTACAGATGTACACACTATGAGGTCGACTCAGAACAGCCACAACAACCACCCACCCAGGGATGTGGAGAGGGAGAGAGGTGCGAGGGTGAGATGGATAGAGGGACATAGGAAGAGAGGGAGGGAGAAAGAGAGAGAGGTGCGAGGGTGAGAAGGAGAGAGGGAGAGAGGGGCGAGGATGCAATGGTAAGAAAAGGTGATGAAAGAGAGCCCTCGTCACAAAGCGTGGTAAACAAGGCCCCTGCCTTACAGATGTACGCACTATGAGGTCGACTCGGAACAATCGCCCCGCACACAGCCACCACGGAGCACCTGGGAACTGTAGTGTTGCAAGGCAAAGCTTAGATTTGGGCACATTCAGATTCTTCTTATTCTCATTTTTAATTAGCGTGGGGGTCTTGCGTTAAGACCCCCCACTGTCCCGTCTGGGACAAATGAAAAGGATCTTCATCAAATATGCAGCCGCTCAACACATCCTGTCACGAAATCCCACGTTGACTTAGTTTTAAATTAAGTTTATAATTCGTATATTTAAGATTAATTATGAATCAAATGATTTAAATCTAAGGATGATGTGGCCCTGAAGCAACACCAAACTCCCTGACCGCCCCTATAAAGAGACCAACCCCCACAAAGCCTCGGTTTGCATTAGACCCGCTCACCAGGTGAAACCATTATCCAAACATAAACTAACTGGTTTGAGTTTCTCCACATGACCGCAAACGGTCAGAAGGCTTGGAAGTATCGAGCTTATTAAAAATATATCTTTGCAGTCCGAAAAATAATGGTGTTATTTTCTCCTGAAGTCCCTCCGAAGTGTCTCCAGAACCGCCTTTCATCAGGGGAATATGAATCTAAAGGCATATTACCAAAGCTTTTCAGCCGGATGGAGCTTCAACCAATGAGTCAAAATACTAAAATATACAATCAACGGAATTTACTTCATGTTCCTTAAATAACAGATGGAAAAGAAGAATTTGGAAACCTTTTAATTAAACCTGCAAGTCAATATTTGTGTGGGCCTCCGGCTTTGAAAACAAATAATTGTCAGAATTTTCAAAGTCCTGACCCAAATCACCAATTATTTTTTTGTGCTGACGGTAGGGGGTGTGTGTGTGTGTGTGTGTGTGTGTGTGTGTGTGTGTGTGTGTGTGTGTGTGTGTGTGTGTGTGTCTGTGTGTGTCTGTGTGTGTCTGTGTGTGTCTGTGTGTGTGTCCCTCTTTATTAAATTGATTATCACGACCATACAGAGACCAAGTCTCTGTATTCACTATCTAACCCACGTCTGACCCAACTGAATGGATGCTCACTACCTAGCCTCACCCTGGTCTCTTCTTAAGGCTGTCACTGTAGAGAATAAACACACACATACTGCCCCATTTGACCAGCCTGTTTCAGACTCCATCCACGGCTGATCTACGTTCTGTACCCCTGGTTAAAGGTGGCAAGGGATGTGTAGAAGGAGAGAGGAGTAGAGAGAGAGAGAGGGAGAGGGGCAGAGCGAGAGAGGGAGAGAGGGGTAGAGGGGTAGAGGGAGAGAGGGGTAGAGTGAGAGAGGGAGGGAGGGGTAGAGGGAAAGAGGGAGAGAGGGGTAGAGCGAGAGAGGGAGAGAGGGGTAGAGGGGTAGAGAGAGAGAGGGAGAGAGGGGTAGAAAGAGAGGGGTAGAGAAAGGTAGAGGGGTAGAGGGGTAGAGAGAGAGAGGGAGAGAGGGGTAGAGAGAGAGAGGGAGAGAGGGGTAGAGAGAGAGAGGGAGAGAGGGGTAGAGAGAGAGAGGGAGAGAGGGGTAGAGAGAGAGAGGGAGAGAGGGGTAGAGAGAGAGCGGGAGAGAGGGGTAGAGAGAGAGAGGGAGAGAGGGGTAGAGAGAGAGAGAGGGAGAGAGGGGTAGAGAGAGAGAAAAGGTGTTGAGGAGGAACAGCGTAAACACAAAACAGCCGGGATCCCTCACATTTTGTAGTCCTGTATGAAACAAAAGGTAATCAGGCCAGCCTCTATCTCGCCCTCTCGGCCACGCACCCACTCTCCCTCCCCCCCGAAGGACTTTACTGACAAGCATCCAAACAAACCAAAGAACACATCTTCACGCTGTCCGGCCTGTTGGCCAGGCGAGGTCTACCAATATATGAGTCAGGGATTTACGATTTTGCTCCGATAGATAGGGGGAATGGAAATGATTGTCAGAGAGAGACAAAGAGAGAGAGAGAGAGAGAGAGAGAGAGACGGAGAGAGAGACAGAGAGACGGAGAGAGAGAGGGAGATAGAGAGACAGAGACAGAGACAGAGACAGAGACAGAGAGAGAGAGGGAGAGAGAGAGACAGAGAGACAGAGACAGAGAGACAGAGAGACAGAGAGAGAGAGAGAGTGAGAGACAGAGAGACAGAGAGACAGAGACAGAGACAGAGAGAGAGAGAGAGAGACAAAGTCAGCGACAAAGAGAGAGACAAAGACAAAAAGAGACAGAGAGGAAGACGAATGAGTGTCAGGTGGAGTGGGAGACAGAGAGAGGCACACCGAGAAAGGGCAAGGACCAGGAGAGAAGGACGGGCCTCACCGATGTACTCGAAGACGTAGACCACGAAGAAGGGCGTGACGAGGTCGTTGATGCCCTGGACGTAGCCGCTGGCCGGGTGGCGGATGGCCCAGATGAAGAGGATACGCTCGAAGATCTACACACACACACATTTAATTTAGCATGAAAGTACCAACAAGAACACAACTTTAGTCTACAACTCAGGGCTACAGGGGCGAGGTTGTCAGTGGGCCTGTGACGCCCTCTGGGTGTCAGCCATCTTGGGGAGGGTTGCCACACCGAAGATGGCTGCCAGGACAGTCGACACGATCCAACTGCTGCACGCGCGCGCACGCGCGCACGCACGCACGCACGCACGCACGCACGCAGTTACCGAGCTAGCCTAGCTTAGCTCAGCTTGCTTATTATAATTCCGCCGGTGACACATAATAGATTAAAGAGTGTTTAATGATATGCCGAACCTGGATAATAAGATGTACATTCAATGACTTGAAATGAAACATTTTTCCCCATCACCCATTTATCAGGTAATATATCTGCTCAGTTGATTTCCATGAGCGGTGCAGGGAGCACCGGAGCGTAGCGGTGGCGCAGCGGCGGCGCGCGGTAGCGTTAGCATGCAAGCAGAGACGTGAAGGAGAAAAGGTGAGGAATCTCAAACAGATTAGAATGAAATGAGAAACATGTTCAGTGCTGAGGGAGGATTTATTAACGTTTAACCAAAGTTGAACTTCAAAGTTTACTTTTTTTATTATAACACCACACTCCCAAACAGATGTGTGTGTACTTGTGTGTGTGTGTGTACGTGCGTGTCCCTTAATTAACTCTGTATTCACTGTTCATCCCCTACCTGCTCCATAAAGACCTGCCTGTATTTACTGTCAAACCCCTTACCTGCTCCTTAATAAACTGTCTCTGTATGTACTGCCAAACCCCTGCCTGCTCCTTAAGGACCTGCCTCTTTATTCACGAGACTGATAAGCATAATATATACACCACCTTACAGCAGAAGGTCCATTTGCTAAATGGTTCAATCTTTCAGCTCTTCCATGGTTATGATTTACATTTAAGGGGATTTTTTCAGAAGGAAAAAAAACTGTTGGTCCGTCCATGTTAAGTGGTAGTAAAAGTGCACCTCATTCTTTCTGATAAATGCCACAGGCATACACACAGGTTCACAAGATCACGTGAAGGGTACTTATTTAAAAGACTATTATTACCTGATGTTAAGTACAACAAACGGACGCCCTTTAATTGGCAGGGGAAGGTTTGGATGCAGTAATAATATACATTTATGCACGTCACTCAAAACAAACCATTTCAAAATGGCTTTTAACACCCAACTCTCCCCCACCTCTCAGGGCCTCTTCATTTACGCTTTAAATTCTATTGATATTAGCTTCTTATTTTTAACCCAATGCATACCATCGTATCATTATGTATTATTATGTATCATTATGTAAAGTGTCTTTGACCATGAACCAGAACTCCCCCAGACCCCCCAGACCACCGCCAGGGTATTGAGTAAAGGGCTTCTGTTGCCTCCCTTCGCCCCCCCCCCCCCCCCCCCCAATCAGCCCCTCCAGGGCTCATCTCTCATCTGCGTGTTCCAGCCGGAGCTGAGCTCTCCAACAACCACCTCTACAAACCACTTCTTTCACTCATCCAAGTCAGGCTTTCATGTCTCCCTGCCAGTCTCCCTCGCTCTTCTGTCACTTACTTACTCTCTCACTCTCTCTCGGCCCATCTTTGTCTCTCCCTGCTATTATTTATTTTTTTCATTGGCTCTCCCTCGCTCCCTTTCCCTGTTTTTTCTCCCATTGGCTCTCTCTCGTTTCTCTCCCTCTCATTTCTCACTCCATCCTTGTCCATTTCCCCCTCTCTTTTTTCTCTCTCTCTCTCTCTCTCTCTCTCTCTCTCTCTCTCTCTCTCTCTCTCTCTCTCTCTCTCTCTCTCTCTCTCTCTCTCTCTCTCTCTCTCTCTCTCTCTCTCTCTCTCTCTCTCTTAATTTCTCTGAGTATTTCTGCCTCATGTTCTAACTTCCTCTCTCTCTCTCCCTCCCTCTCCTGGTCCATCCGTCTCCCACCCTCCCTCTCCCCTCCCTCCCTCCCTCCCTCCCCCTGTTCACGTCCTTCTCTCACTCTTGGATGTTTTGCAAGGCAAACTCTTCCATCTTTGTTACAAGCCGCAGTCAAACGCTGTCAGGACCACTGAATTAGAGGAGGCTTCGCATTCACACACACACACACACACACACACACACACACACACACACACACACACACACACACACACACACACACACACACACACACACACACACACACACACACACACACACAGGGGGCTGGGAGTGTCTCTGTTGTTAGGGGATGTTTGATGTTTCCGTCATCATTATAATAAAACCTCATCCCTCCACTTTAAATGGGAGGAAGGCCTCTGCCAGTCACCCAGAGATCCAGCATGTCACTCATCCAAACAGTCAGCCTGCTGCTTACAGTGAGATACTACAGATGCAGTTAGCGTCACGTTGGAGACAGCCGGGCTGTACCGGGGTCTGGGGTCGTTCCATCAGGAATCCGCTCCCTGCACTCCCCTCGTTCCCGGTTCATCGTTAGCATCACATCCATCAAACCTGAACCTATGTCAGTACATGGAATGCGGCCCGATTAAATCCTCACTCTTTCGAAGCTTTTTCAAAACCTTTTTGGTTTGAACTACGAGGGTGAAGAGACCAGTAGTGGGGAGTGAGACCAGGTAGTGGGGAGAGACAAGACCGGGTGATGGGGAGAGACAAGACCGGGTGGTGTGACTGACTCTGACAAGCACCCTGCTGCTACGAAATCCTGCTGATACGATGACATGACCGTGTCTTGTTTGTTTTAGACCCCAGCAGCAGGAGTTCTGACCAACCGTCAATCATAATCATATTGTCCTTTAGCCTGAATCTGACACACACACGCACACGCACACACACACACACACACACACACACACACACACACACACACACACACACACACACGTTCCCATCAAGTATCTCAAGCAGGTAGTACGGTATTTACAGGGTGGTCTACCAGACTAGTATGTGTATTTACAGGATGGTCTTCTACCAGTAACAGTGAAGTATGTGTATTTACAGAGTGTTCTTCTACCAGTAACAGTGAAGTATGTGTATTTACAGGATGGTCTTCTACCAGTAACAGTGAAGTATGTGTATTTACAGGATGGTCTTCTACCAGTAACAGTGAAGTATGTCTATTTACAGGATTGTCTAAAGCGGTGGATTGCGTGGTATCTAGAGGCACAGAGCTGGGCTTTAGTACCAGGCCAACAAAGTCTGTTTATTTTTATTTCATCTCCTCCAAATCTCTCGCTTCCCTGAGGGGACGGGGGGGAGACGGAGAGAGGGAGAGAGGTGGAAGATGTGTCCGTCTGAAGGAGTTTATTCCTTCACTTATGAACACCGGCTACACAGACCCTGGTCCACAGCGAGCAGCGCTGAGGTTCTGACGGGTGACGGCTGGCTGTATCCATCACTCATGGCCCTTTCTGAGCCTCAGTGTTCAGGCCAGGGAGGAGAGGGAGAGGGACAGGATGGGGTGGGGGGGGTTGGGGACGAGGTGGACCTGCAGGTGAGGATGCACACCGAGGTACCGTTGTATGGTCTACTCGGTTGGCATCAGCCTAGCCTGCAGGGCGAGCCATCGGGGTCTCCAAGCAAGCATCAGTGTTGACGGAAGCTTGTTGAAACGCGGTTTGAACGGCGAGGGTTAAGAGGCCAGAGCCAGAGACGAATGGAGTCATCAGGGGTCAATCCGCCGATAAATGTACCCACAGAACACACTTCTGCTATAACCGCCTGACTCTGCAGACTGTGGGCCTTTGTCTGACTGTGTGTGTTTGTGTGTGTGGTCTTGACTAGTGCGGCTAGTGTGTGGGTGTGTTTCTGACGCTGTGTGTGCGTTCAAAAGACATGCATTATATGTTTCTGAAGCTGAAGGTGTGTTTGTGCGTGGGTGTTCAATGCATCTCTCTGTTTATCTCACTTTACACTACACGCGTGTCTGCGTGTGCATGCATGCGCTCGTGTGTGTGTGTGCGCCAAGTGTTTGTGTGTGTGTAAAAAAAACAGGAGGACCTCACCTCTTGGACAGAAGCTTGTTGAAAGAGAGGAATAAGAGGATTAGTTCTCGGTATGTCAATGTGAATCTGCAGAGAGGGAGAGAGAAGAGAGAAAAGAGAGAGGGGGGGGGGGAAACACATGGACATCGGGCAGGTTAGCGGCGATGGCAATCACAGACAGAGTCACATAGGAGAGAGAGAGAGAGAGAGAGAGAGAGAGAGAGAGAGAGAGAGAGAGAGAGAGAGAGAGAGAGAGAGAGAGAGAGAGAGAGAGAGAGAGAGAGAGAGAGAGAGAGAGAGAGAGAGAGAGAGAGAGAGAGAGAGAGAGAGAGAGAGACAGAGAGACAGAGAGAGAGACACAGAGACAGAGAGAGAGATCAGAGCTGGACCGGATCACGGAGGCGGAGCGGACTGCGCTGGGTAACATGCTACAAAGAGTCCGGCCCGGTCTTACCTCGGTCACCTGGGGCTGCATAACCAATCGCTCTGGGTTCATCCTAGGAATGTCTATACGGATCTGAGGTCCCGATCGGGCGGTTAGGACACACACACACACAGGCAGTTCACACAACAGCAGCAGTAATGTACTCATGGCGCATGTTGTTGTGGTTAAAGAGTGAATGAGTTCATGTCTGTACACGTTCAGAAGATGTCTGTCCGCCAATAGAATGAGGTATACAAAAGTGCTGGAAGTACTGCTGTGTGTGTGTGTGTGTGTATATGTGTATGTGTGTGTGTGTGTGTGTGTGTGTGTGTGTGTGTGTGTGTGTGTGTGTGTGTGTGTGTGTGTGTGTGTGTGTGTGTGTGTGTGTGTGTGTGTGTATAGCTATCTTGGTTGTGCTAGCAATGGTGTGTGTATATATATATTTATATGTGTGTATGGATACTCCTGTCTCCATACACTATGTATCTTAGGGTGTGTGCGCTAGGTATATACTAGGTATCTTAGGGTGTGTGTGTGTGTGCATGTGCGTGTGTAGGTGTCTTGTTGTGCCTTGGTCGGTGTGTACCTGTCTGTAGGTGTCTTGTGTGTGTGTTTATGCGTGCACCTGTCTGTAGGTGTCTTGGTGTGTGTGTGTGTGTTTATGCGTGCACCTGTCTGTAGGTGTCTTGGTGTGTGTGTTTATGCGTGCACCTGTCTATAGGTGTCTTGGTGTGTGTGTGTGTGTGTGTGTGTGTGTGTGTGTGTGTGTGTGTGTGTGTGTGTGTGTGTGTGTGTGTGTGTGTGTGTGTGTGTGTGTGTGTGTGTGTACCTGTCTGTAGGTGTCTTGGTGGTGCTCGTCGTTCCTGGAGTCGTAGTACTGCTGGATGAAGCCGAAGTATTCTTGTCTCTTTCTCTGGAGAACGCACTCTCTCCTGTCTGCATTGGCAGGGAGGTAACCCTGGGGCGAGAGACACAGGGAAGAGTGGGAGAGAGAGATAGAGTTGGAAAGAGAGACACACAGGGAAGAGAGGGACACAGAGAGAGAGATACGGAGAGTGGATGAGAGTGAGAGATACAGAGACACACACACATACACACACAGACACACAGAAAAGAGAGAGTCACACACGGGGAAGAGCGATAGAGAGAGAGACACACACACTCACACACACAAAGAGGCAGACAGACAGACACACACACACACACACACACACACACACACACACACACACACATAGAGTCAAAGGGAGATAGACCAAGGAGAGAGAGCGACACAAAAATGCAGAAAGACAAAGAGAAACAGGATGAGACGGAAAGAGGGAGGGAAAAATAGAAAGAAAAAAAAACAGGGCGGAGAGGAGATAAAAAGAGATATTCAGAAATAAGTATATTGGAATTCATAACTCGCAGCTCTCTACAGCAACAACAACACGGCAGATAGATGAATGGTTTGGAGTTGAATCAAATAATAAGTTGAATGTACGAAGAAAAGTGGAATGTTTTTCTGTTTTCGGCGTTCGCTCCTCCTGACGAGAGGTTTGTTGTCGCAGTGTTTTTCCACGAGAAATACTCAAAAGATTTCATTGTACGGTACCCACTCACAAAACCATAACCTTAGGCCTTCATCTTCCGTCTCCTGGGGGTGAACCAAGGGCTGAAGACTGTACCTGTAGATTTTGCTAGAGGCTAAAACGAGCAATCAAATATTAGGAAATGATCGAGATTATGGTTGTTTGATTCCTTATCCTCCTGCTGCTAAATTATCATTTAGTTTTCAGTGAGGAGGTTTAAAGGCACTGTATGGATCGAGACGCACGCACGCACGCACGCGGTGTGTCGGAATGGGCTATTTAAATGTTAAATTCAAAGCATTATGGGATTTAGTTAAAACAAATTAAATGCAATTAGGGCTTCTATTTTGTTTGAATACCACTCCTCCGAATAAAAACAAGAAGCATTTAGAGTCGAGTTAGCAAAGTATAAACGAAGATGCATTCAAATTCAGAATGAACCCGTGTTATACTGTGCATTTGATACCTTGATTCACACTTATTTAAACGTTTTTTAAAATGCATTAATTTTGTGTTGTTTTTTATTTTATTTTATCAAGGCTGTCTCTGTGGTTTATATGGCATTGGTTTAGAGTTGCAATAAATGTCAGACCTATAAATTATGTTACAGGCCTACAAAAGGTAGGGAACCCCCCCACGCACTTAAGAACACTTAAGAACTTGGAAAGTGTAACCAGCTGTATCAAACACACATCTTAAACTCTGGTTTGATGTGTTTGACACCCACACCCACACACACACACACGGCAAAATCGATAATGGCCGAGACAATTCATTAAATAAGTTATTTTCTTTATAGTTTCACACCAAACTAAACAATGAGAAAAGTTTGGACGTCCAAAGGGAGCAGACTCGCAGAGGAATAGAGAGTGGTGGTGACAGTGATGGTAACAGGTAGCAGGGTCACACAGAGTGTAGTGAAGAAGAGTCCCGTAGAGACCGGTGTTAAAGAGGAGTGGGTAATAGAGTGTAGAGTAGAGCAGGGAGGAGCCCCTAACAGTAGAATCATAATAGAGTGTAGAGTAGAGAGGAGCCCCTAACAGTAGAATCATAATAGAGTGAAGAGTAGAGAGGAGCCCCTAACAGTAGAATCATAATAGAGTGTAGAGTAGAGAGGAGCCCCTAACAGTAGAATCATAATAGAGTGTAGAGTAGAGAGGAGCCCCTAACAGTAGAATCATAATAGAGTATAGAGTAGAGTAGAGAGGAGCCCCTAACAGTAGAATCATAATAGAGTGAAGAGTAGAGAGGAGCCCCTAACAGTAGAATCATAATAGAGTGTAGAGTAGAGAGGAGCCCCTAACAGTAGAATCATAATAGAGTGAAGAGTAGAGAGGAGCCCCTAACAGTAGAATCATAATAGAGTGAAGAGTAGAGAGGAGCCCCTAACAGTAGAATCATAATAGAGTGAAGAGTAGAGAGGAGCCCCTAACAGTAGAATCATAATAGAGTGTAGAGTAGAGAGGAGCCCCTAACAGTAGAATCATAATAGAGAGTAGAGTAGAGAGGAGCCCCTAACAGTAGAATCATAATAGAGTGAAGAGTAGAGTAGAGAGGAGCCCCTAACAGTAGAATCATAATAGAGTGAAGAGTAGAGAGGAGCCCCTAACAGTAGAATCATAATAGAGTGTAGAGTAGAGAGGAGCCCCTAACAGTAGAATCATAATAGAGTGAAGAGTAGAGAGGAGCCCCTAACAGTAGAATCATAATAGAGTGTAGAGTAGAGAGGAGCCCCTAACAGTAGAATCATAATAGAGTGAAGAGTAGAGAGGAGCCCCTAACAGTAGAATCATAATAGAGTGAAGAGTAGAGAGGAGCCCCTAACAGTAGAATCATAATAGAGTGAAGAGTAGAGAGGAGCCCCTAACAGTAGAATCATAATAGAGTGTAGAGTAGAGCAGGGAGAAGCCTGAACGTACAATCATAATTCTATCTTGTCGTGATATGTATTTTATTCAACCTGTTATGTGTGTACGTGTGTTCAACGGGAAGCCGAAGACAAATTTCCCCCAAGGTGGACAATAAAGTGTTTCTTATTCTTATTCTCAGAGCAGGGAGAAGCCCTGACAATGCAATGATGATGGACTGTGGAGTAGAGCAGAAAGCAGGAACAGTAGAATCGTAATCTCATAACAGAATGTAGAGTCGAGAGGTGCCCTCACAGTAGAATCTGATTGGAGTGTAGAGAGGAGCAGTCACAGCAGAATCGCGATCGAGCGTCTAGGTGTGCAACCTCAGTGTGTGAATCACATGATTCCAGTACCCCCATACCCCTCTCTGCCCCCCAGTACCCCTCTACCTCCTCTCTCCCCCCTCTACCTCCTCTCTCCCCCCCTCTACCTCCTCTCTCCCCCCTCTACCTCCTCTCTCCCCCCAGTACCCCTCTCTCCCCCCAGTACCCCTCTCTCCCCCCAGTACCTCCTCTCTCCCCCCAGTACCTCCTCTCTCCCCCCAGTACCCCAGTACCTCCTCTCTCCCCCCAGTACCTCCTCTCTCCCCCCAGTACCTCCTCTCTCCCCCCAGTACCTCCTCTCTCCCCCCAGTACCTCCTCTCTCCCCCCTCTACCTCCTCTCTCTCCCCCCAGTACCTCCTCTCTCCCCCCTCTACCTCCTCTCTCCCCCCAGTACCCCTCTCTGCCCCCCAGTACCTCCTCTCTCCCCCCAGTACCTCCTCTCTCCCCCCTCTACCTCCTCTCTGCCCCCCAGTACCCCAGTACCTCCTCTCTCCCCCCAGTACCCCAGTACCTCCTCTCTCCCCCCAGTACCTCCTCTCTCCCCCCAGTACCTCCTCTCTCCCCCCAGTACCTCCTCTCTCCCCCCAGTACCCCTCTACCTCCTCTCTCTCCCCCCAGTACCTCCTCTCTCCCCCCTCTACCTCCTCTCTGCCCCCCAGTACCTCCTCTCTCCCCCCTCTACCTCCTCTCTGCCCCCCAGTACCCCTCTACCTCCTCTCTGCCCCCCAGTACCCCTCTACCTCCTCTCTCCCCCCAGTACCTCCTCTCTCCCCCCAGTACCTCCTCTCTCCCCCCAGTACCCCTCTACCTCCTCTCTCTCCCCCAGTACCTCCTCTCTCCCCCCCAGGTCCCCTCTCTCTCCCCCAGTACCTCCTCTCTCCCCCCAGGTCCCCTCTCTCTCCCCCGCCGTACCCCTCTCTCTCCTCAACACCACAGCTCATCGGTTGCCTCTGTCGGCGGATGGCGTTCTCTTCTCTGTCTCCAAACCATTTCAATAATTTCCGAGGCACACTCCATTAGCGACGGTACACATCCCCACGGGGTGCGGCAGCCTCTCCCCCTCCGTCCTCTCGGCGCCGGCGCAACTTTAAATTAATGGCATACAATGGTTAGAATAAAAATTATTATTGTTCCCTAAGTACCAGCAAGTGCAACCAGATGTATCTGTTGCCGAGGGCAACCTGTTGCAACTTCCCAGCCAACGGATGGATTGTTTTCGGTTTCTTTGTTTTTCCTGTAGTGCTTGTTGTGGCTGCTGCTTCACCCCCCCCCCCCCCCCCCCCCCGCTCCCACTCCCACTAATGACAATGGGAGCCAGAGCTGGGGGGGGGGGGAGCTGTTAAATGGGCGATGCTAGGGGGCCGTCAACGGACAATGACCAATCAGGGAGAGGCTGGTTTTACTGCTCTGAGACAAAGTCAGAGAGAGAGAGAGAGAGAGAGAGAGAGAGAGAGAGAGAGAGAGAGAGAGAGAGAGAGAGAGAGAGAGAGAGAGAGAGAGAGAGAGAGAGAGAGAGAGAGAGAGAGAGAGAGAGAGAGAGAGAGAGAGAGAGAGAGAGAGAGAGAGAGAGAGAGAGAGAGAGAGAGAGAGAGAGAGAGAGAGAGAGAGAGAGAAGCTGCAGGCGGCATTATTACAGCGTGGGGGACTGTATGGTCTGAACTACATAATAAAACTACACCACAGTAGGTCGTATTCCAGCAGAGACACTCACCAGAGGCGGACGTGTGTGTGTGTGTGTATGTGTAGGCGACCTGCGTGCGTGTGTGTGTAGGGCAACACAGCGGACTCACAACAACAAGATTAAAGGACGCTTTAATGGTACGAGATTAAGGTATGGCAAAGGATACTTAAAACTAGAGCTGTCAGTTAAACGCGTTATTAACGGCGTTAACGCAAACCAATTTTAACGGCGTTAAAAAATTTATCGCGCGATTAACGCAATTATTTTATTAAAAAAAAAAAAAAATTCTTTGGCTCAAAACAAAGAAGCAGTAGCCTGACTGCTATGTTCAAATGACATTTGTTCAAAGCAGTCGTTTAATTGCACTATAGGCTCTTTTTTTGTATCGTCCTGTTTTGATCAGTATATGCCAATGTTGTTATCAATAAAAAATCATTTGCACAAGGCAAGCCGATGCACTTCACCATGTTGATAAGAGAATTAAAATGAGAAGAATCATGGGACAAAAAAATCAAGGGATATTTAGCATAGAAAAATAATTTGCGATTAATCACGATTAATCGTGAGTTAACTATGACATTAATGCGATTAATCACGATTAAATATTTTAATCGCTTGACAGCTCTACTTAAAACCTAACCTATATCTATTTCAAGCAATGAACGGACTCTTATGTCCGTCTAAAGTTCGGTCCAATGCCAGATGAGCCACGGAGCTCCGCAGAAGAGCAGCAGAAGATATCTTATTCCAGGTGTTGCTCTGTGTTTGATATCATGGGTGGCACTGCGTTGCAAGGACTCAGAGCAATGATAGAAGTTACATCTTGGAGGTTAGACGGCCTGAACGGTGTGAGCGCCCTTGTTATGAATACTGGGTTTGATGCATGCGTTCCGCGTGCGGTCTCTCGGAGGCTTTGTTAAGGTTCAGTAAAGGTGTTCTGTTGAAGATGACAACCAAACCCACACTTCTCAGGTGAAGCTCCGCAGTTTAACCTTACCGACTGTATAAAACAGGTCTAAACCGGTATTTACCAGGCAGAGAGCAAGGGTGCAGGAAGGCCAAGGACGAAGTTCAAAGACCGACAGAAAGGTTCACTGACAGACACACACACACACACACACACACACACACACATACACACTAAAGTGAGAGTGAGATAAATAGAGAGATTGACTGAACACCTACGCAAAATACTCACAGGTGCGCATACGCATACACAAACACACATGCACACACACACATGCACACACACATGCGTCGGAAACACACCCACACACCAGCCGCACTCAGTCATGACCGCACTCACCAAACCAAACCGTTTGACCAACACACGTACCTTCACACATACATGCACACACTATGTCAGGTGGAACGGGTGTGTGTGTTTGACCGGCCGGCATAACCCAACCATACAGACACATTCTAAGAGCGTGTGAAGCGTGCTACATTAGCCAGTGTGCGATAATGAATGGAAGTGTTGTTTATATTTTCACAACGCCTGCGTTTCCTCCACAGACGGGGAAACCGAGCGCCGCCCTGATGAGTAAACACAGGCGCACTGCCTCGTGAATACATTACTGAAGCCTCGTGAATACATTACTGAGGCCTTGTGATTACATTGCTGCTTCCTCAAGGCCCTTTTCCCGGTTTGCTCTTTCAAAAGGATCGGCCGAAAAAAAAAGTATGTGCATGTGTGTGTGTGTGTGTTCATCTTTAGTATTTTTTGTTCCCATCCACAAAAATGATAGCACCGTTACTATAATCTATTAGTATAAATGCATGTTTTTATGAGATAGCATCTGCGGTTTTGCTTGTCCCAAGGCATCAGCCATACAACGAACAAATTATTAACAAACAAATCTATTAATTACAGTATTAATGACTCACCGAGAGCAGCTTCCATGTGATTGGTCGAACCTGTCGCGGGATGCCAGACCAGCTGAGTTTCCGGAGTTCTTCTGCAGGAAAAAAAAAAAAGGAGGAACAACTTTACTGACCGCGGGGTGACGTATCCTCACACATCTCAACATCACGGTCACAAAAACACTTTCAAACTTTTGCGATTTAATATCATGATCAATTCCTTTAGGGAATGCTTTTTTTCCCCAAAGCAATTCCCAGTGCGGTCAGATACGCAGGAGCATCAAGGGGGTTTGGAAATCGGTCTGAAGGCTGCATGGAGGGTTAGCTGGGGACTCAGCACGCTTTTGTCAGGGACTCACCCCATCAACTAACCTTTTTGTAAACTGTTTTAGCAATATTACAATATAGCAACAGGGGATGCAGAGCACACCACACGATTTTGAGCCCGACTTTCCAGTCACCGCGGTGTA
>NC_044066.1:14845977-14870977 GCF_902167405.1 Gadus morhua | reverse complement strand
AGTACTTACCACATATAGCAATAGTGCTAACTACATATAGTTGTTACCACGTACAGTAGTTAGCACAAACAGTAGTAGTAGTAACCGTATATGGTAGTAGTAAATACCATATATAGTAGTACTACATATAGTAGTAAACCTCATAAAGCAGTATAAGTTACCTTATATTGTAGTACTAAATACCACATGCAGTAGTAGCAGTAGGGCTACGACATACATTAACCAAGATGTAACATAATAATCACCACCTACAATAGCAGTCAGACAAACACAAACCAAACAAGCGGCCAAAGAGCGCCTCAATCCACCGCCTAAAACGTGAAAAGAAAATGACTGAAAAGCTCCAAACTTCAACTGCCGGCGTATAATAAGCTCCGACTTCGCGGGGAACTCCGCCCGCCCGCCAGCCAGCCAGTCAGACGGGTGGTGCTTCCTTCATTAGCCAGCGAGGCGCGGGGCCAACCCCCCCCCCCCCCTACCCCCGCCCTTTGACCCCGACCGGCGGACCGATGAGGCCATGAATCTCGCGCTCCGGCCTTAATTAAACTGTTCATTACATTCTCAGCTGGTATTAATAACACCGTTTGGGGCCGGCGTGGGGGGGGGGGGGGGAGGGGGGTTGGCGGATCATCTGCTCTCTCTAACAGCGCCCTGCTGAACCAAGTACCACGACTACCCTGGCTCAGAGGCACTACGGAAATGGGCTGAGAAATAAGGGGAGATTGTGGGTGGAGGAATGAGCGAGTGAAGGAGTGAGTGAGTGAAAGAGTGAGTGAGTGAAGGAGTGAGTGAGTGAGTTAAGGTGCGAGTGAGTGAGAGTGACAACAACAATTATAGTAACTGTGTGTGTATTATGTATTTGTATTTATTATTATGTACATTTATACGGTGGTGGTATTTATATTCAGTATTTATGCCGAGTCGTCCCTGCCCAGACTTGAGCTCAGGTCAAGTCCCCATGTAGTGGACGGCCCAGTGGAAGACGTGTTCCTCCTGCTACTGTGTACGGAGTAGAGGTCACGCGTTCTACTAGCTGCCATCTGGTCCCAGGAGACGGGGGAGTATTCGCCCGCTACATCCACAGATCAGATACCAAGAGCACAGAACACTCCCCCCTCTCCCCCCTCTCCCACCTCTCCCTCCCCCAAACCACGGGTGCAGCCAGCATCTTAAAGAACCGGTCCCGAAGCAGCACACCGCATTACCAACCCAGATCACACACACACACACACACACACACACACACACACTCACTCCCTCAAACAGAGACCCAGGAGGAAGAGGAGGAGGAGGAGGAGGAGGGGCAGGAGAGGAGAGGCAACGAGGAAGGGAGAGGAAGAGGAAGAGGAAGCGAGACGAGGAAGGGAGGAGGAGATGAGGAAGGGAGGGGATAGGATTAGGAAAGGAGGAGGAAGGGAGAAGGAGAATAGGAAAGGAGCAGAGGCGGAGATGAAGGTAAGAAGGAGAAGAGGAGGAAGGGAGGAGAAGAAAAGAGGAACGGGAGATGAGGAAGGTATGAGAAGAGAGGAGGAAGGGGAGGAGGAACTGAAGAGGCTGGTAGAGGAGCTGAGGAATGAAGGTTACTCAATGAAATCTCTAAATAGATAAAGTCTCTAAAAAAGTAAAACAAGGGAATATAAGAAATATGCCAGTTCAGATGCGCTCTGTAATGAAGGCTGCCATAGAAACAAACTAGCCTCGTCTCCAAATAAACCACGAGAAAGAAGGCGACATATTTTGTTTGCATTACGGAACGGCTCTCGAGGAAGTCGTTACAATTTGCTTTGATTAAATCACTCTTTCCACAGCGCCTTTTTCTCCACTTTTCTGTATTCCCAAAATGGCCACCTTGCAGTTTTTTCTTCCGAGGGAATTTGTCAAATTAGGAATGCAACAACACGGCATTGCCGGGCTTATGGTGATAAATGATAGCTATCCGTTTCGCGGGGAATACAATCAATATCTCTGCGGTAGAGAGACAGAAACGGTGTGAGAGGAGAATTAGGTGAGACAACAGCTAAATCCCAGCTGTCGGTTTTTATGGCGGCGGTGAGACGCGCGCTTCTATGATAGCTTATCTGTCTCTCTCTGGGGCGACGTCGGCCCCCGCGTCTCGCTGAGATGGAGACGTTGAAATCGAGGAACGTGAACGGATTAAAGACGCAACATTAACCGCATTAACGTTTCCTCGGTTGCGCTACTGTCCATGGTTTTGAGTTGGGCGCTAAAGAGCTCGTACGGCTAGCAGCGAGCTAACAACTAATTGAAAACACTCCATGTATGACTGATAAATGGAGCGTAAATAACTATTGGCTCACTAATCCTAATGTATATTAATGCAAATTAGACAAGATAAATATCTTTATGTCTACAGCCTTTTCTTTCCCACAAAGATTTGACCTGTTTTTCTATGGAATCGCTTCTGGTGGCGTTTTGCTATTAAAATTGCAAAAGTAGACCTTCCTCCTCTACCTTCTTCTGCTCTACCTCTTCTTCCTCCTCAATCACCTCCTACTTTCTCCTCCCCCTCCTCCTACCTTCAGTTTATCCTCCTCCTGACCTTGTCCTCCTCCGTCTTCCTCTCCTCATCCTTCAACACCTCCTTATCTACATCTACATCAACCTCCTGCTCCTCTTTGCCCTCCTCCTCCTCCTCCATCTCCTGTATCTTCAGCTTTTCCTCCTCCACCCCCTACTCCCCTTTGTCCTCCTCCTCCATCTCCTGCGCCTCCACCTCGTCCTCGTCCTCCTCCTCCTCCTCCTCCACATCCTCCTCTACCTCCACCTCCTGTACCACCACCTCCTCCTCCTGTACCTCCATCCCATCTACCGCCTCCTCTACCTCTACCTCCTCCTACTACTCCTCCTCTACCTCTACCTCCTCCTACTACTCCTCCTCTACCTCCTCCTACTACTCCTCCTCCTCCACATCCTCCACCACCTCCTCCTCCTCGCGTACCTCCATCCCATCTACCTCCTCCTCTACCTCCTCCTACTACTCCTCCTCTACCTCCTCCTACTACTCCTCCTCTACCTCTACCTCCTCCTACTACTCCTCCTCTACCTCCTCCTACTACTCCTCCTCTACCTCTACCACCTCCTACTACTCCTCCTCCACCTCTACCTCCTCCTACTACTCCTCCTCTACTTCCTCCTACTACTCCTCCTCTACCTCCTCCTCTACCTCTACCTCCTCCTACTACTCCTCCTCCTCTACCTCTACCTCCTCCTACTACTCCTCCTCTACCTCTACCTCCACCTACTACTCCTCCTCTACCTCTACCTCCTCCTACTACTCCTCCTCTACCTCCTCCTACTACTCCTCCTCTACCTCCTCCTACTACTCCTCCTCTACCTCCTCCTACTACTCCTCCTCCTCCTCTACCTCTACCTCCTCCTACTACTCCTCCTCCTCCTCTACCTCCATCCCCTCTACCTCCACCTCCTCCCCGTGCCCCAGAGCGGGTGTCGTACAGGACGTTGTGGCAGGGACACCGTGTCTGGCGGGCCGGGGGGCCCCGGGGGGAGTCCGCTGGGGGTGATTAGCCGAGTGCTTACCTTCTGTTGAACAGCTGCCCACGCACACGACCGGGCCACCAGACAAACGACTTCCCAAACACCAGGAGAGCAAAGTCAAACCGAACACACACGCCCAGGCCTTTTTTATATTCTTACGATAACTTTCAGGTCTACACCGCGAGCGATCCACAGGGCTGAACGCAGGCCTCAACTTTACAGTTTTGCGATTACCAATTACCGACTCTTTTATCCACAGCGACGATAAGACGCAAGCGAATTAGTGAATTCCGACGTCATTAAGGGCAGGTAGGGGTCAGGGCATCCTACTCCAGGTGGCCTACGGGTAACCGCGGGGACATCGGTGGGGCTGACCGGGAGAATAAGAAGAAGAATTAGGTCTGTACCGTGACTAGAGAATACTACCAAATAATATGTCAGGAGCTCGAGATTTTTACCTAAGTTTTACCTTACAATTATGGTGACAGGTATCCTGAACAACAAATACACTCGGTCAATAAATGTACTCTGATTAACCTTGTCTGTTGTCGTAAGGCAGAGCTACGTTGATTAACAAGGCGACTACTTCCATTCGGTTTTAGTGCCGGATAAAAATGTAGGCCGAATCAGGCGAGTGTAACTCTGGAATAACCAGTAAACAGGATCTAAATCACACACCCACAAGGGGTATTCGTGTACTCCTTCAGAAACCACCAGTGATTACCCGGGCGGTCATAGCTAAGAGAATGTTAAAGCCATCAGTGTACTATAGTGATGCTGCTCCTCCCATCTGGACAAATGAGGGGTTGCAATCACCGCGTCCCTCATCAACTGCTCCCAGAACAGCCAACCGTCCCCTGGTCCAATCAGCTGGGTGAGGGAGGGGTCAAGCTGCTCTACTCTGGCCCTGCGTGGATTCACTGCAGAAAGCAGCCTTCTCCTCTTCCTCCTCCTCCTCCTCCCCTCATCCTTTAACAAGATCTCTTCTCATCCTGCCCCTTACACCGCCTTCTCCTCCTTCTCCCCCTCATCCTCTAACCAGAGCTTGTCTCCTTCCTCCCAGCCCCTCAAGAGCTAGCCTTCTCCCCCCTCACCAGCTCCTCCTCCTCACCTCATCCTCCTACACCTCCCGGAGCTCTCACCTCCTCCCCATCCCAGAGCTCTCCCCTCCTCCTCTTCCCAGAGCTCTCCTCCTTTTACCAAAGCACTACCCATCTTCCCACCCACCCCCTCGTCTTCCTCTCCTCCTTCTCCCCCTCCTCCTCCCCCCTCCCCAGCGTTCCCCTTCTCCTCTCCTCTCAAGGGGTGGTACTCCAGCCCTGCATGCATTAACTGCCGCCAGCAGCCGCCTCCTCCTCCTCCTCACTAAATGAACTCTTAACAGCCTTTCTTAGAGGGAGGGCTCTTGGCGTATGCAATCAGGAACCACGGAAGGAGAAAAGTCCTGCATTTGAGAGTGTGAGTGCGAGTGTGGTTGTGGGTGTGGGTGTGTGCGCATGTGTCTGTGTTCACACAGGTCTGTACGGGTGTGGGTTTTCCGCCTGTATGTTTGCATGCGGTTATGAATGAGGGAATGCTTGCATGCCGGTTTGGATGGGAGCAGGTACGTACGAGTGTGTGAGTGTAAGAGTAGGCCAATCGTCACAATAGCTCTCCTTACAAAACATGAAGGGAGGAAGGGGGAGGAGAAAAGTGAGCTAGAGGGAGCATTGATTGTCGAGAGGAAGAGTATAAGGAGTAGGAGCAGGAGAAGCAGTGGACGAGGAGAAGGAGGAGCAGTGAGAGGAGGAGGAGCAGTGAGAGAAGGAGGAGGAGGAGGAGGATGAAGAGCAGTGAGAGAAGGAGGAGGAGGAGGAGGATGAGGAGCAGTGAGAGGAGGAGGAGGAGGAGCAGTGAGAGGAGGAGGAGGAGGATGAGGAGCAGTGAGAGGAGGAGGAGGAGGAGGAGGAGCAGTGAGAGGAGGAGGAGGAGGAGCAGTGAGAGGAGGAGGAGGAGGATGAGGAGCAGTGAGAGGAGGAGGAGGAGGAGCAGTGAGAGGAGGAGGAGGAGGAGCAGTGAGAGGAGCAGTGAGAGGAGGAGGAGGAGGAGGAGGAGGAGGAGGAGCAGTGAGAGGAGGAGGAGGAGGAGGAGGAGCAGTGAGAGGAGGAGGAGGAGCAGTGAGAGGAGGAGGAGGAGCAGTGAGAGGAGGAGGAGGAGGAGGAGCAGTGAGAGGAGGAGGAGGAGCAGTGAGAGGAGGAGGAGGAGCAGTGAGAGGAGGAGGAGGAGCAGTGAGAGGAGGAGGAGGAGCAGTGAGAGGAGGAGGAGGAGGAGGAGCAGTGAGAGGAGGAGGATGAGGAACAGTGAGAGGAGGAGTCAGAGGAGGAGGAGGAGGAGCAGTGAGAGGAGGAGTCAGAGGAGGAGGAGGAGGAGCAGTGAGAGGAGGAGGAGGAGGAGGAGCAGTGAGAGGAGGAGGAGGAGGAGGAGGAGGAGGAGGAGGAGGAGGAGGAGGAGGAGCAGTGAGGAGGAGGAGGAGGAGCAGTGAGAGGAGGAGGAGCAGTGAGAGGAGGAGGAGGAGGAGGAGGAGGAGGAGGAGGAGCAGTGAGAGGAGGAGGATGAGGAACAGTGAGAGGAGGAGGAGGATGAGGAGCAGTGAGAGGAGGAGGAGGCGGCGGCGATGACGCCGGGGGGAGCAGTGTCCCCGAGGCCCAGGGAGGAGGCAGGCCTTGCTGTCAGTCAGTGCAGGCTGAGTGGTGCCGTGAGGGGGGAGAAGGAGACGGCTGGCGGCCTGGCACTGTGGAGCCCCAGCTCGGATGATTCACACACAGCCGAGCACATCGCCGCCGGGCAAGAGAGCAACATGCACACACACACTCTCTCTCTCTCTCTCGTGCCCACACACCCTCTCTCATGCCCACACTCTCTCGTGCATACAGACACCATATCTAATGCACACACCCCCTCTCTCGTGCACAACCTCCCTCTCTCGGGCACACACATTCTCTTGCGTACACACACACACACACACACACACACTTTCTCTCTAGTGCACACACACACATTATATCTCATGCATGCCTTCTCACGCACACAAACCCACCATCTCTCTCACACACACACACACACACACACACACCTTTTCTCAGCAACCACATACATTCTCCCATGCTTCCACTCACACACCCAAACAGACACACCAACATGAGCGCCCGCCCATACCCAGTCATGTTCATGTTTGCACTCATTCATGCCTGAGGTTAGAGCGCTCATCATATGTCATTAGAACGGAAGCCTGTGAAGCCCTCCGAGATCTAAACAGAGCGGAAGGCATCAACATAAACATGCACTCTCCCTCTAACCCCCCTCTCTCACTTTCTTCCTCCCCCCTCTCCCCCACAAACTCTAACACTAATGAATAAATGAAACAAAAGTTGGCCAAAACCTTTGTTTACATTCAGCTGCTGCCACAGGGAATCAAACGCACCGTGTAAATCAAAAAAACACAAACAGCTCCAACTGTTTGTTCTGAATCCAACCCGAATCGTGTGATAACCATCGGAAAGCCATGAACTTCAACACAGACTGAGTTTTACTAGTGACCCTTACGATTTACTATACGGTCATTTATCGTTCATCAGAACGTAAGCCAATAGCCCAATAGCCATGATGCTGCCCTGCCTGCTGTATGCAGATATGTGATGCTGGGTGAAATGAGTTCAGAGCCACCAGTTGTGTTAAATGTGGAGAGAGGATGAATAATGGAGACAGAGGTGGAGAGCCGGTGATTACAATCAAACGAGTGAAGATCGGGTCAAGTGCGGCCTCTCCTTCTGTTATCTAACCTTTATTAGCCACATAAAAACACTCACTCTACGTTTTGTGTGCTCGGACAAAGATGCACCTTGGTGAAAATGGGATTGACATTGAAGTTTGTGTGTTCATCCCCAATGTCGATAAAGTTTGTGCAAAGTACCCCCTCTGGCTGCAATAATAAAAGGAAAACTCCTCAAAAGAGCGAGTCCATAGACGCTAATAGTTATGCGTGCCTAGGCAAGGCAAGGCAAATGTATTCATATAGCACTTTTCATACACGAGGTAGACTGTAAGGGCTTGACATAGAAACATCGTCATAAAATAAAATACATTTACTTATTTTATAGTAATTAAAAGAAAATGTCTCTGGCCGTCGGGCCTTGACAGTACTTTGCTGTCTGCGATGTAGGCTAGCAGTTAGCGATGTATGCTAGTATTTAGCCATGCTACACAAGATGGCCGTCGGGCCTAGACAGCACATTGCTGTACGTGATGTAGGCTAGCAGTTAGCGATGTCTGCTAGCATGTAGCCATGCTACATGAGCTAGCCGTTGAGGCCTTGACAGTACATCCCTGTACGTGAGGTGCGCTGGCTGTTAGCAGGACCTAGCCGTACTTCACACGCCGGACACCAGCAGGACGGGCGAAGGCGCGGAAGGTCACAGAGCTGCCAGGCGGCTCGCAAGGTCTTCTGGGTTGATCATTATTACCGTTTTATTTTTATGCGCCACGCAGATGGCCCCTAAACCACTCCCGACGATACGGCTGCGCGGGCGAGCGCGTTCCGGCAGTCATAACAAGACCTGTAAGTGCAGTCTTTACTGCGTTGGAGGGGCACGCAGAGTGCTTCTTGGTGGCTCCGCTGTCAAATCCATATCAGTAGCAGAGCAAACGCCCGGCGAGGAGGGGGCATTGGGGTGTTATTATGGTCTGATTGTTACTGTGTGTGAGGCTAACCGAGCACAGCGGAGCCCTGCCTAGCCTAGCTCTGGTCTTTGAAAGCACTGCCGCTAAGCTGGATCTGCTAACAGTCCACCGGTCGGGCCTGAACCTCGATTTGAACGTGCGGAGCTGTACACACTGGTTTAAATACAGTGGAGAGGTGTATCGCCTGCATTAACAACTCAGAGAGAGGGTAGAGCGAGACAGTGAGGGTAGGGAAAAAGAGGGATGAGCGAGAGAGGTAGAGAGTAAGAGGTAGAGAGAGAGTAGAGCGAGAGGAGAGAGAAATAGAGGGATGAGCTAGAGAGAGGAGAACGAGCGAGAGAGGTAGAGAGAACGACAGCGAGCTACGGCCAGACATCACAGCGCTGACAGAGTACCTCCCGTGACCGTGGCATTGGCACATTTTCTAGACATTTCGTCAAACGGCGCGGCCCTTCAGGTCGGCGCTTTATCTCGCCCTCCACCCTCCATCCGCGTGAAACGGGATTGCCACCTTCACGCGGAGCCCTCAAACACGGCATTAGTGCCGCGGTAAATTGAATTACACCGCCGTTTCCCACTCAGACGGCGGCTTTTAACACTCTGCGAGGGCGCTCCGCCGCCGCCGCCGCCAACGGTGAGCCATCGCTAGCCGCAAAGCGCGGTTTATAACAGGGGACACATCGGAGACGGAGCGGAGGCTTGGCCAGGGCCCGTACCCATGCCAACCGTTTCCGTGGCAGCGCGACCAGGAGGCGGTAACTGGGCGGGAGGGAGGGAGGGAGGGAGGGGTGGACAAGGAACCTCTGGAGGAGGTTTAGCTGAAGTACCGCAGCACCACCAAGAGACCGGAATCTAACTGCATGCGTGTGTGTGAGACGGAGGCTGGTGCTGCTGGTGCGCGCGCGCATGCGTGCGCGTGCGTGCGTGATCGATAAGCAGAGTATTGTATTGGTAAACCGTAAATACAGGCTAAAATAATTCCTGATCAAGTCAGATATGTACGAGATCCCCTTGGGTGGGTGGACTTAATTCAGTGTAAAAGACATTGCTTGTTTGAACTAGTATGTCTTGGGAGAGAGTGCAGGGGAGGGAGGGGGAGAGACGGAGACGGGGGAGAGAGAGCCAGGCTCTGCCGAATGTGTTGCACTTTAGTTTTAACTAATAGTCTGAGTTCAAAGCTGCTGTCTGTCAGCCCTGATGACAAAAGCTAAGCTGTTGTCATGGTGACGCTCGTCCCTCCCCCTCCCCAGAAGCAAACTCACCAGCTTTCTTTTTCTTCACTCACCAACTCTCTGTCTCTCCCTCTGTCCGTCTCTCTGCGTCTCTCTGTGTCTCTCTCTCTCCCTTCTTATATTTCCTCTCTGTGCCTTCATGTCATTTTTTTCTCTTGTATTATTTTCCTTTCCCTTTGTCATTATTTTAGTATGTTCCACATCCAAACACCCAGACGCCCATGGCCCTAAACAGGGAGACCATGGGCACAGACCAGGGAACCTGATTCACCCTCAGTAACACCAAGACAACTTTGTGAATTCAAAAGGGTCAGAGCCCAGCATCATTTCGACAACTTGTGTACCAAAGGCTCAGCAAAGATGTCAGCAAGCGTGAAGTCCTTTACTGAATAACTCTGCACGCGGTGCCGTGAGGTTTAAAACCTTTCCTCCGTCATGTTCTTTAATGGGCTATTTGTTCCAACACTTATCTGAAGTACCGCCAGACCTTTTCACCAGCCTTGGCTGTGTTGACAGGCCTTTTCTGGGAGCAGACCAAGACTTTATTTGATATTGTTACAACAAAGTACTTACCTTAAAGGGCCCTTACTTTTGAAGAATTGAAATCCATGTCATCCAAAAAGTGGAAATGATTGCCTAGATCCGGCAATAAAGCGAGGAATTTAAGTTGTTTTTGTTGCTGAATTTCGGTTGAAAACACAATTGTGTCCCGTCTGTTTATTTATTTTTGAATCCATGGCATCATCCATATTTACTGTGTATTCCCCATGCCTTCCCTTTGTTTGGTGTTATCGCTGCTGTAAGTACGATTTGAGGACAGCAGAGAGAGAGAGAGCAGCGAAGAGAGGCTCTGATTGGCCAGTGATGAGCTAGGAGACTTCTAAAAAAGGTAAACAGTCTGCCCGACGGCTCCAGAGAGCCTCACTCCAGAGTACCTCACTCCAGAGTACCTCACCCCACAGTACCTCACTCCAGAGTACCTCACTCCAGAGAGTACCACTCCAGAGTACCTCACTCCACAGTACCTCACTCCACAGTACCTCACCCCACAGTACCTCGCCCCACAGTACCTCACTCCAGAGTACCTCACTCCAGAGAGCCTCACTCCAGAGAGCCTCACTCCAGAGTACCTCACTCCACAGTACCTCACTCCAGAGTACCTCACTCCAGAGAGCACCACTCCAGAGAGTACCACTCCCGAGTACCTCACTCCCGAGTACCTCACCCCAGAGTACCAAACCCAAGAGTACCAAACCCAAGAGTACCACACTCCACAGTGTCCCACTCAAGAGTGTCTTACTCCAGGGTACCACACCCCAGAGGTTGGGGGGGGACGGTGGAGGGGGGGGGTTCTTACCCAGGTCGGTGTGGGGCCCGGCGAGGAGCTGGCGGAACTTGTCGAGGCGCGAGGCCTCCCGCTCCGTCATGACGGGGGAGCCGCTGGTGTTCTGGTCGGCGATGCGCGCCACCATGGGGATGAGGGGGGGCCGGGGGGGCAGGGAGCGCTGGCGGTGGAGCGGCCCTCGCTCCGCCGCCTCGTCTGAGAGAGAGAGAGAGAGAGAGAGAGAGAGAGAGAGAGAGAGAGAGAGAGAGAGAGAGAGAGAGAGAGAGAGAGAGAGAGAGAGAGAGAGAGAGAGAGAGAGAGAGAGAGAGAGAGAGAGAGAGAGAGAGAGAGAGAGAGAGAGAGAGAGAGAGAGAAGGTTAGAGACTCACACAAACACTCATACCATTTGTGAGTATGAGGCTGTTCGAAATTGCTATTAATACAACACTAGTCGATCAAGGATCTCTTACACTTCCTGTTGCGGCCAAAAGGCTATAATTAGCAGCAGCTTTCCACTGAAATTCTAGTGCCATTTGCAATGATTTGTGTGTGTCTTTTCCCACTTATGTCGAGGACAGTAGTACAAATTGCCGAAATTCTTGACTTTATTTAAGGATATATTAATTATTGACTCAAGACAGATGTAAATTGGTAAGAATGAGTCGATGTTGTCAAAGTGAAATCATATTAAAGTGGAATAATCACAACGTTAATAAAAAATGGTTTGATTTGTAAACAGACATGACGTTTTGTGCGATGAAGTCTGACGAAGAATCTATCTCTAATGTGTATTGTTTATTCATCTCAGTAGCACTCGGCGCTACAAGCCAATGTTTACTTACACTGCAGTGCCTGAATATATACAAATTGCTCTTCCACCGAAAGAATAAAGCCCTTCTTTTAAATATCGAACAGGGAAACAAAGTGCTTGGAACTCGAACCTACTAATTGAATCTACAAAATACATCATGACATTTTGGCAAAAAGACAGGGCCTGCTCGTCTTCACTGGCTATAAGAGTCACTGCCGAGAGAGGGTTAGCCTTCTCTGAAACAAACGCAACGTTGTGTGTGGATGTGTGGGGGTGGGGGTGGAATTGTGTGGATGCGTGTGTGGAGTTGTGGGTATACGTGTATGTTTGTGGACCCACTAGTGAGTGGATATAATGCACATCAAATATAAACATAACATTTCGGAAAGAACAGACGTTTTAGCCATTATCAGATTTTTCGGAAGACGTCAGATGGACTTTCGGTCCTTTTTCCGCTTGACGTTTTGTGTGCTTGCCACTTTCACCATACTACGCAACTCAGAGAGTCAGAGAGGTCAAATTTTTAGGTAACAACAGCACACTGTTTAAAATATTTGATTTCTTGTTTGTTAAGATAACATTTTGAAAAAGACAGTTGTTAAACCAACAACCGTCAACATCGAACAGAACCAGCCAGTAACAAAAAACCGAACTAAACAGAATGACTATTCATCCTCCATAAGAGTCGGGTACATTAACTCAACTTTCATTAAAAATGTAAAATTGATGTAAACTCCTAACACCCCTACAAAGCGGTGTCAACGCGTGCTGTCCTCGCCGCTGTGAAGCGTGTATACTGTCGATTCATACCGACCGAGACGGCGAGAGGAGCTGCATTATTTAATCATCATTTTTTTCATTTTCAAACAGGCAAATAAAAAGACGCCACAGGCCCTAGGACCCCTGACTGCTTGATTTGAGTGAAAACAGAATAATAAGAGGGAATAATAAAGCACAAACCGTGCCGTTAGAGAGACACACAGGGACGCTCCATCAGGGACAACTTGGGCTGATTTAAGAAATGTGCTCTTTGTTTGAGGAAACTTTGACTTTTAATAGACCTCAGGGCCGGAAGAGACATCCACGCAGTGTTTTAATTTAAGTAGAGCTGTCAATCAAACTGCTGTACAGGCACAAACACACGGGGAGCCAACCCCTTCAGTAATTACAATTACAGTAAGAAAGTGTCTCTTTTGTCTCTGGTGAAGGAAGTGCGTGCGTGTGTGCGTTTGTGCGTGCGTGCATCATTATGCAATAAGACTGTGTCTGCTAGAGCAGTCACAAAACAACAAGAGGAAGAGGAGGAAGAGGAGAAGCGATACGGATGGACAAACAACAACAATCTGATGGAGAGTAGAGCACAACAGAATAAGTAGAGTAGAAAAGAGGAGTGGTCTAGGGTCAAGCAGAGCGGAGTAGAACAAGGTAATGGAGGGTGAAGCATAGAAGACGACAGCACAGCAGTAGAACAGAGTAAAGTTTAACATCGTAGAACACAACAGTAGAGTAGAGTAGAACTGGAGAAGAATCCGATAAAATAGAGAAGAGCAGAATAGAAGATGTAGGGGGAGAGTCTTGGTTATGGAAATGAAAAGGACAACATTTTCTGGGAAGATACGCCTAAACGCAACCACACGTAAAGAATTTATCATTTTTATACACTGCGATAAAAACGGAAGGAATCGCCGAGTTCAGACGCCAAAATTAACACATTCAAAATATCTGTTAACACGAGACAAAAGACAGTCTAGAGAGAGTGTCTCTTCTGTCTCTGGCCTGTGAATACGATAAAATATGAATACGTTACATTTGATGAGGTCAAATGCCCTCATCAAATGTACCGTGTTTAACACCTATTGCTTCCATAGTCTGTCCACTGTAGCCAGGTCAAACCCAAAAGCATAATTCATTGTTAATAAATAATAATTAATTAATGTCTGTTCAAAGGTCCATCAAACACATGCATATCTTGCATAAGTAATAAATAGATCGCTTTCGTATCCAAGCCTAGATAGAACTTCTGTTTCAACTTAAATATAAAGTGTGTAATATCCTGTTGTCCAATAAAAAAAAAGACACTAATAGTAGTATATAATAGTATCTGCTACAGAGCGTTGTAAACGCAACACAAATCCTAGCGTATGCAAGGAGGCAGCTGGGTCGTTTATTGATCCAGGGGGAAATTAAGACAACGAAACCTCACAGCTTTAGGTGAGACCACTACCACCATGATAGAAAACACCCCCATATCATTTAAAAACAAAGCAGGGAAGTTGCATGCTCATCCGGAGAAGCGGCTTAGCTTCTTTCCCTTGTTGTGTTCTGCCTCTTTTAGGCAGACTTCCCAGCATGCATTTGAACTAAGGTAAGGTAGACCAGGCAATGATGAATGGAGTAAGGTTGTGTATGCCTCTACCTCAGCAACACATGGTACAGCCATGGTCGGTACGCAGTCGAGACATCGCCATTACATGAACACAAACAAACGTCTTGACTCCCTCAAGCAAACATATATGTCATAATTACAGAGGGAATTGCTATGTTGACGTTCAAAAATATGCAAGTATATGCCAAATTGCTGCAGTATTATTGGCTATGTAGAGTAGGCGTTCATTTCGGCCGCCCAAAAACGCAGACCTTTCCTCTGTGCTAACGCAATCTTAAACTTATGTTTACGGGGTAAATTTTTTTTTGTGAAGGGGTATTTCCTGGGACGGTTCTGTACTCAACAACGCCTAATATGGAACTTCCTGCAGACCAGGAAGTGATGTGGTCCACTCACCTCTGGGAGAGCCAATGGGAGCCTCGCTGTGGGACTTGACGAGCCGGCTGTCGCCGTGGGGACCCAACGACGTCTCAGTGCTGGCGGTCTCTTCCTCCGTCCCCTCCCCTCGACACGACCCTCCCTCCTCCTGCTGCTCCTCCTCTTCCTCCTCGGCGGTGGCCTCCTCTTCCTCCTCCTTCTCCTGCTGCTGCTCCTCCTGCTCGTCCTCCTCCTGGCGTTCCGTCTCGTCGTCCCGCCGCTGCCTCTCCTGCTGCTTGCTATGGTTCTCGATCACCTGACGCCAGAGGGGGTGATGTCATCAGGCGCGGTTTGATGATGTCACGGGGGGCACAACAATAGTACCACGTGACCTCTGACCTCTAAGGACCGCTGGACGGGGAGGGGACGTGCTTCATGGAGCACTTTGATATTCAATAAGTGTAAAACACCAAACTATTATCAGACAAATACGTTAATATTTAGATTTAGGGCATGTAGCAGACGCTTTTAACCAAAGTGATTTAGAATAAGTAGATTTGTCAGAAGAAGGAGAAGCAACAATATATGGCTGTCGGTACAGTAAGGATGTTCATAGAACCAAGTGCCAAGCACTAACAATCGCTAGGTTCACCGATTCCCTGTGTACAACAAAGACAGCTAGGATAAGACGCTACACTATGCTAAGGACTATTGCAAGTGCAAGGATAGGGAGTTACACACAATAAGTGCGTAAATTTAGTGCCAGGAAGTACAACATACAATAAGTGGGTACATTAAGTGCCAGACAATCGCCATCCGAATCGCCTCTTTGTTTCATCTCTAAACCAATTTAAACGGGCAGAAGTTTCGAAACCAAGAAATGAAATGAGATCTTATAAACACAGAGCCCCAGAGGCTTGAGACGAACAGCCCTCCTCATTCGCCTCAGTCTTCTGCCAGCAGCCCCGTTATCAAAGTGGCCGCTGCTAAGGAGTCTGTTTAGGAGTCCGGGGCCCGTCTAGGGGCCCGTCTAGAGGCCGCTCTAACATCTCCCAGACACACGTTTTGTCTTAAGAAGCGCAGCCACAAATCACCCCCCCCCCCCCGTACCCTCACATCAACGCGCTCTCTCCCAACTTTCTCAAACACTCTCCGTCATCTCCCGATGATTCAGAGCTTCCCACCGGGGCCTCAGCCGTCTGACATTTTGAAATAAATCTCGAAGAACAAACTGAGAGTCCGTCCCCCGTTCGCACGGGGGGGGGGATTTCGGGGACGTCTCACCTTGTTGGCGGTCTCCATGACGACCTCGATGTTGAGGTTGTGCGCGGCCATGGCGAGCAGCTCGTCGTCGTCGTCGTCGCCCACCTCCCAGGCGTCGCTGGTGATGCTCTCGAACTCCTGGAAGGTGGTGGCCTTCTTGGGCTTACCGCCCGGGGTCACGGGGGCCGGCTTGGGCCCCGCCTTGATCAGACTGGGGGAGGGACGAGAGAGAGAAGACAGAGAGGGACAAGGGAGGAAGTTGAGAGAGAGAGACAAGGGAGGAAGGAGAAAGACAGAAAAGAGAGACAGAGACAGGAGGGAGGGGAGAGAGAGAGAAAGAAGGAGAGAGACAAGATAGGGTGAGAGTCAAGAGACAAGAGATAAAAGGGGAAAGAGAAGAGATAGACAGACAAGGGAGGAAGGGGAAAGAATAAGAGGGAGACAAGGGAGAGAGAGGGACAAGGGAGGAAGTTGAAAGTGAGAGAGAAGGGAGGAAGGGGAGAGAGACAGTCATAGGTTTGTGAAAGCAAAACTAGAAAACAAAAGAACACAGGTTTTCATCCAGAAAGGGAGAGCAAGCAGTCAGATAAATGACAAAACCATAATTCCCAGGTGAGCGCCAAGTCCCCCGGAGAGACGGACATTCTCCTAGACAAGAGCGAGGGTTCGGACAGCTGTGACAGGAGCCGGGACGACCGGGACAAGCGGTTGAGGGTGGGTGAGTCTGCGTCTAGCCAGCCCCCCCCTCACGTCTCAGTCCGTGTGACGGACCCATAAGGGGGTGGAAGGACGACGCTAGGTCTCCGAGCGGCGCTAGATTGAATCCCTCCATTTTGAAAGGACACCTTTCTGTTGATCTGTTTCTCTTTGTTCCGCGAGAGGCGCCGAGAACAAACCTCCTCTATCTCCTCCTCGGGAACATGAAATGAGACAATCCAAATGGATTTTAATTAAATCCCATCTTGCAGGTGTGTGCGTAAGAGGGTGTAGTCGTGTGTGTGTGTGTGTGTACATTTGTGTATGTTGATGTGCGTTACTATGCGAGTGACTGCGCTTGTGGATCTTTGAGTGTGTTTATGCGAGTGCGTTTGAGTCTTGGTGTGTATGCGGCGTGTGTGACAGTTTGAGTGTGTGTGTGTGGGGAGGTCACTGGGGTGAAAACACGTTCAGATTTTGAGACAAATGATTAGCATAACAAAGAGCAACGATTTGTTCCCATTTGCCGACTTCTTTGACAACTTGGATGAGAAAGCGCTCAGTGAAGAACCCCACGATAGGACACCAGTAAATGAAGCGCAATCCTCAGAGGAAATGAGTTGCATCAGACACGACTTCCTGAATAACGTTTATTACCTGAATAGTAATCCAGCGCTTGTGTGTGTGTGTACCCGATACGGTAGTGCTGTCTGTCTGTCTGGGCCACTTTGAACTAGCCCATTATGGATCCTGTTTGGCCAATCACACGTCAGGATGATGAGATGAGAAAGAGTGATGGTGGGGGGAAGCCTGATGTTTTAATGGTACAATGTCATGGAGCTAGGTTAATAAGGAGTGCCCTTTTTTTTTGTGTACAACACATCTCAAGCATAGTGACTTGGAGGCATTTCATTTGAAAACTAGATGACAACTGTCCTTTGGTTTATCAATTCCACATTTGTGAACACAGCTGGTGTATTACGAAGTACTAAGTCTACTGACTCGGTTAATACTGTGTGATAAATCTTGTTTTTTTTCCAAACGCCACTGACATAGACAGAGTACTGCTGTTTTAATTTAGACCATTCCACTTCCTGCCCCCACCCCCCCCCCTGTCTGAAGCCTGCGTGTCATGGGTATGAAGTGCCTGGAAACAGCACATCATGTGGTCTGTGGTTCCCAAAGCACATTCCAAGGCACTATCTTGATTCTTCTTGGCACATGCATGACATCATGTGAACCCTCTTGTATGTCTTCTGTAGTTATTACCATATTGACGATCTTACTAAGACTAACAATCAACACGTGTTCATGAGTGTGTGTGTGTGTGTGGGTTCAGATCAGCTAGAAAAAGGTGGGTTGGTGAACACACACGCACCGGCACGTGTGTGTGTGTGTGTGTGTGTGTGTGTGTGTGTGTGTGTGTGTGTGTGTGTGTGTGTGTGTGTGTGTGTGTGTGTGTGTGTGTGTGTGTTCAGATCAGCAAGGAAAAGTGGTTGTGAGTTGGTCATGTGCGGTCCCTCACTTCCTGTTGACACGCTACGCCTGTGCCATCATATCTAGTCTGCCTAACAAGGCCTTCCAGGGTCTCATTAACTAACACCAATAAACTTTCAGAACATGTCAATATTTAATGTCATACCATGCTCCCATCTTCTGCTGGACACACCATCAAACAAACCATAAAAAGATTCATAAAAAAGTGCACGTTATGTTACGTACTTGACATTGATATATACGGGCGAACAGCAAACAGCTTCGATAATAACTGGATTTTCAGGTATGTTTACTCCGGGTCTGATAGCATAAGTAAAGGGAATTAGTGGCTCAACACGACTACACCCTTGAACAAGGTACCTAAACACATCCTCTCTATCACAGAGTTGTTCTATATGGTCATGTTGTGTGTGTGTGTGTGTCTGTCTGTCTGTGTGTGGACTAATTCCCTTCCTACGCCAAGTAATGAAATTAATCACGAAGCCCTTGCATGAAACACAGGCTTCAATATTTGAAAGTTTAATGTTTTTTGTGGATCAATTATGGAAAAGTATACTTATGGAAATGAAAAGGAAACTAAATGAGACCACAGGAACTTACTTGGCGTGCAGCAGGGGGTCGAAGGGGGGGTGCTGAGCACCGTACACATGCTGGATGCTGCGGAGAGGGCACAGAGGGGCTCCTGGTTAGGGGGTTCGACTCCCAGACGAAGGTTACTGGGTTTGATGCCCCTATATCAACAGCTTAACCTGTAGAGATCCTTGAGCAGGATGCCCTTAACTCCCATAGATTTGCTCCTGAATGACATGTATCAGTTGACACCTTTCGTTGCATTGCATAAAGGTGTCTGCTAATGAGCGTGAATAGTAAGCAGTAACGTTGCGAGAAACAGCCATACTCATCTGTCTGAACACTGAATGACTTCTGGGCTAGCCGATGTAGCTTTCCAACACTTTATCTTAACGTAGCATTGTATGTTATTGTGTTTGTGCGTGTATGTGCAATACATGCATACATAGTGCAGTCACATTAACGCCTACTTCAAAATAGAAACACTCATGTCCAGGATAAAATAAGGATGGTATCATTATGTTGTTGTTGTGAGCTCCTGTTAGCCAAGTTATGCTAGGGAACCGCTAACCATTTCAGCAGGATAGTCAATGTTTCCAGTATTAATGACATGATTTCGTTGTTTATTCAGAGTCGATGGGCGGTAGGAAGTAGGACGAGTGGGGACTGTATGCACCAATATTAAAAACAACCCACTACGGGAAAGTTTTCCTGCTCAACGATGAACTGTTAAATCTTGGAAGCTACATCCAAGGGTCCGGCCGTACGGTGGGCGTTACCTCTTGTGGTCAACAACCAATCCGCGAGTAGTTATTTAATGATTCCTCTTCCTGCATTTATTTTATTGAATTTTTTTTAAACATAAAGAGGTGTACATACTCATTTGTTTTAATCATATTATCCATAAATATTAAACTGTATTTCTAAACTTGTAATGTTTATTTGTGACGGAAAGGGTCCCGCCCCCCATTGCATGTTGGGATCGATGATTGGTTGCTAAAGCAGAGAAGCAGCCGCCCACACTATACGTTCGTAGCACTGATTGGTTAGCAACAGTGAGCATACGTCCGGACCCTTGGATCTACCGTTCCCCAAGCTATGAAACCGAGCTAATGCTAACGCTAAGGCACCACGTCACTCACCTGCCGGGAACCTTGCTCGTACTCCGTTTCCAGAACTGCTTTTTATTATTCCCGTCGCTCGACATTGTCCCGCTGTAGGCCGACCTCTGCCCAACGCGAGTAACCGAGCGATGTCGTTGCCTCTAAAGAGTGAATTAATGTTTTTATTGACACCTCTACCTCCTCTAAACACTCAGAAAGCTGCCATGTTGATGCTGCCGCTGCTGCCGAGGCTTTCTGTGAGCAAACAGAGCGCTGATTGGCCAATGCCAGCCGCTGTCGACCAATCACGAGTTAGATCCAGTGCCGGGTGGCAGAGATGTGACTGACGTCATCCGATCCAGGGAATAAAGTTGACAGTTGTACAACAGATAAATAAGTAAATAACTTGAACATTATCTCAGGTTGTGTCTAAGACTGCATCTTAAAAGTACTGACAAGGATGGTGACCATTCATTTGTTGGAAATATAATTTACTTTCCTAAAGTTAAAGTGGAAAAAAGTCCATATTGATTAATTATGTATCAGTGCATAAAGTGCAACTGTATGGTATTGATATATGTATCTTCAACGCATTGAAAGCGTTGATTATCGTTTCAGAGTAAAAATAAAAGAATTAATAAAAAATAATACATTTATTTTTACCAAAAAGTGCGCAACCTGACCAGTTGACTCCTCTAATTTAATGGAAGCAGGCTGATGTCTGTAAATGTCTGATCCAGCCATGCTGGTGAACTGGGAGCGCAGCAGCAGACTCTCCTGGTGACTGGGAAGGTCTCGCCAGAAATTCCCGCGAAGAGGCAGACTTCAGGAGCCACGGGCGCTCGCAGGCAGGACCTGCGCCGGCTTGGTTACGTCACGCGCTCCACTAGTGGTTCACCGCGAGCGCTCAGTCAACTGTTTCAGACCGCGGGCACCACGGGGGACTTCAACTGCCTCCATCAAGCCGTCTCAGGGATTTATTTAGTAGGCCTACTATCGTTTTTATTTATTTAGGACTATAGTATTCATTTAGTATTACAGCATATATATTTATATCCATCAAGCCGTCTCGAAAATTTATTTAGTAGCCTACTATATTATTTATTTAGTACTATTAGTATTTATTTATCACACTACGACGACGACAACAACTGCTTTACGCACAGTGGAGAAAGTTATGGAAGGAGAAGGAGGAGGAGAAGGAGAAGAAGAAGCAGAAGACGCGGTGGTGCTTTCCTCGCGGCTGTCGCGGGGTCGGAGGCAGCAGGTCGACGTACGGCTGACTCGGAGGGTTTTGACGTGGAAGGACGTGAAGAAAACCACAAAGTGCGGCAACGTGGGCTTCGGTCACTTCTCCGGAACCGGTGAGTTTAAAAAGCGACTGTCAAGCAATGCAATGGTCGTTTCTTTTCCTGCGATTTGTCTTCCAAACTTTCACTTTCTTTCGTTATTCAAGAGAGGCAGGTATACATATTCGTGTCCCATCGGACCACTCCTTATCTCAGCAGCGCACCTGCAGTGCGATCAGAAGATACCACGCACCGTTCAGGTGCGTCGTGCGTTCCAACCTGAACGTGTGTCGCGAGTCGCGACACAAGTGACATTGAGTAGACTCTTCTCAGGGAGTGTACGAATAGAGTCAAGGAGTAGAGTCTCATGTCAAGGAGTAGAGTCTATTCAAGGAGTAGAGCCCACGCCGCAGTTTGTGTTTTTTCCTTTACTTCCTTCACTTTACTCAAGGTGCAGAGTCTATTCGTGAGTCTGCTGAAACTTGACTGACAAGGAGAAGAGTCTCTCCCTTGACTAGACTCTACTTATTGAGAAGTGTCTACTTGGAGGAATACCTCTTGGAGGAGCTCTGGACCAGGAGGATTAGTGATCTGTGGTGGCCACACACACACACACACCCACACACACACCCACACACACACACACACACACACACACACACACACACACACACACACACACACACACACACACACACACACACACACACACACACACACACACACACACACACAGGTGTTGCATTGTTTGTGTCTTCCTGACTTATTGATAGTTTGTTTATTATTTTTCCAAGCGCAATAATGTGTGAACACAAAAGTAAACTTTTTTTTAGCCAAGCAAAGACGGCAATTTATCCAGGCTGAAGGAAAGCTAGAGGAATCCTTGAGTGTTGACACAGTTAGTTTATTCACTGAAGTCCAACTTTCTCCACTGCGTACAAAAGATGTAAAATAATAAAAGCCTATTATCTATTAGCTGTGACACGTGGAAAGAGAGCAAGAGAAAGAGATCTCCCAAGTTCCTGGTTGAAGATAATATAAAGTAGTTTAGTAGGTAAGGTGTAGCAAGCTTATATCATAAAAATAGATAGGAAAGATTATAGACCTATGTATAGATGTATAGATAAATAATTTAAGAAATAGGAAAACATTTGTTTGAAGCCGACTATGGCTTTCATTTCTTCATAGTACCAGAAATCCAGCTTAATCTTGGACTTCAGTGGATAAACAAACTCTGTGTCAACACTCAAGGATTCCTCTGGCTTTCTTGTTAGCAAAGATAGATTGCTGTATTTGCTTGGCCAATCAAAAAGTGGACTTTTGTGTTAAACAAACAATATTAAAAACCTAGCAACGAGAAGATTCCAGATAGTCTAGGAGATTACAAAGCAATGCAAAGACTGTGTGTGAGTGGGAGTGAGTGAGTGAGTGAGTGAGTGAGTGAGTGAGTGAGTGAGTGAGTGAGTGAGTGAGTGAGTGAGTGAGTGAGTGAGTGAGTGAGTGAGTGAGTGAGTGAGTGAGTGAGTGAGTGAGTGAGTGAGTGAGTCTCTGTGTTCACAAATGACAAACTGGGGATCAAAACAAAAACCACAGCTAACTATCACAATCCCATGCATAACTCTCCACCACGGATCACTAATCGCCCTCGCCCTGAGCTCCCCCACGCGGTCTAATGTCCTGCTGCAGGCCCCGATATACTTCCATCAAACTCAGCCTTGGCTTGTTCCCATAGGCTGTCAAACGGCTTCCCAGACTAACATGGAGATGTCAACCGGGTGCCAAATGGCCACTGTGATTGGTGGGTCGTTCTTTAGGCGGAGGTTCCTCTCTGTGTCCTTGTCGTCCCATCTTGAGAGCTCAAACCAAGGCGCATTATCCCTCACACTCTCTGAGTAACTTTTACCTCCAACTGGCCCATCTTGTATGCATATTTTATAAACATCCTTACTGTACCGACAGCGATACATTGTTTCTCTTCTTCTGACAAATGTACTTATTTTCGTAGATGCAGGGTACTGACAAATGGTGGCCGATGGCAGGCAGCTGTGTATCTGTGGCATTGAGAACAGTTTGACTGTTCCAAATGAGCACCCTGAGCAAACTGCAGCGATAGAAGCCTGATGAGGTGCTTTGTTTTGGTGGCAAAGAGGCCATTTTGTGTGCGCGAAACACACCCTTTTCAATGTTGTTTTAAGTATACTGGGGCGCCGGGCCCCAAATGAGGCCCCCGGGGACGGAGCTTTTTGTAGTCTTCTTCGGGGAGGTGTAGAAGGCTCTGAGGAAGCCAGGGTAGTTTCGCCCCCAAATAAATTCACTGTGATGGTTCGAACGTTAGCTTGCGGGTTGGTGGAGGATCAACACACGCTAGAAGCCGCCACAGGGAAGAGGATACCATATTGTTGATTATCAGCATTCCGCTGCTGTAGGCCTGCTGTTGTGATAAAATCCATCTCCTTCTCTTTAGCAGTCCCTCTAGTTGTATCCAACACGTTTTCCCAGTTTTAATCACAAAGTCCTTGCTCCCTTATAAAACAGCTAAATACTTTCACCGCATGTACACACACCCCTCCATGTCAACGTTAACCTCTCCCCAATTAAAACAGCCTTGTACGTTCCCCTGGTGACCTGATGAGGAAGCTAAAATCACTCCGCACCTCAGCAAAAACACGTCTCTTTGATATCTGACCAAAGAGATTACATAATGGGGGACGGTTTAAATGATGTATTGCACCCTGGTATGGACCAAACAGACCAGTTAGTTTCTAAATGTGTAATAATGGCTCTATTACAAGAGAGTAAAACATACCGGGTGAACTCAAAGAACCGTTAATCGTTATAACACCCTCAATGTCCCTCTACCGTCCCCGGGGTCATCGCTGTGAAGCCTGGGTCGAGGCGGAATGTCTTTACCTGATCCGTGGAAGTAAGAGCAGTCTCTATCACCAACAAACCTCGGCCCTATGTAACACCCCGGATTAAAGAGACATCATCAGCGATCAAACAGGCTCGAATGTACTCCCTCCTTCACCTGGGCCCGACGCGGCTGTCAGACCCTTTGATGGCAGCTTACACTCACAGTGCAGAGCAGGCGGAGCTGCCTCCAGCCTGTAATCTGCGGTAAATGTTCCTTTTTTTAGGGAGCGGTGTTATGGCCTCCATCCTGCAGCTCATGGGTAACCGCCCTCCAGCCAGACTGGGAGACAGTCCCTTTTACACCCCCGGCTCCACTCACTGACCCGAAGACTTGGTCAGAACCAGCAAGCAGAGCCATCCGTCGCTGCTCCACCCCTCCACCGCTGTACAGCCGCTTACGGCCCCCGCTGCGGCAGATCATACTCATCCAGAGTGGCTGGACCTCCGCGAGGCCGCCGGGAGGACTGTAACGACCTGGCCAGGAATGGATTGTCTTTGTGCTGGTTTCTGTCCTCGTCAGCGGGCCTCTCTGCTGAGCTATGCGCGTTATGACAGCCTCGTCCCGGAGGTGGAGACAAGGGGATGGATTAGCTTCCTTTGACCGATTTCTTTCGTCCAGATTGGAAAAGTAGGGAGATGATGATGCATCCGTCTGTGATGCTGTGTTCAGAATAACCCCACTAAGAATAATTCTGTTATTTTCATCTATGTCGTTATTTCAGCTGAAGGCTGAATATTTTTCTGCTTCGCTTTGACTCAATTTGTGTGCTGTGATGGTATTGTAGCGTTTTCATAATGTTCTACTTAAATGGCCTTGCAGTATACACCTCATATGAACATGGCTTAGAATATGTAGAGAAAAGTGTCCCCAATCCATTATTGAATTTTTGGGATAAAAACACATCTAACCCTATGAGGGTTAAATAAGACTATTTCTCTGTTATTTTCATCTATATTTTTAGTTCAGCTGAAAGTTTAATATTGTTCTGCTTCGCTTTGACTCAATTTGTTTTTGAACTGACAAGGAAACATCTGGTCGATGGTTGTATTTTGGCGGATTTGTGGCGAATTGATTGGGCACCGTCAAAAGGCTGATCCGCCCCGTTACAGAAGTAGAATCACAGGCCCCCGGAACGTTATTGACCAATCAGGATCAAGCATTAACAATGCTGTAGTATAATGTCCAACTCAGTGGGCACGCCCCCCCCACACACACACGCACACACACACACACACCCACACACACACCCACACACACACCCCACACACACACAGACACACACAAACACACACACACACACACATCCCCCCCCCACACACACACACA